>NC_142928.1:12606859-12719359 GCF_046866305.1 Octopus bimaculoides
AAAGCTGCTCACTCACACATTTAGAGGAGAACAAGATTTAATGCCTGCATACACAATTACAAATCACATCCATTGGTCCATTGGATATAGTAAATTTACAAACCTTGATTTCTTTGACTTGCAAATTCATAGATTAAACATGAAAGCTTTAACTTTTGAATTACTTTTTTTTGCCTACACATCCGTACAACGAATATGTTCCCAAAATTCCAAGTCCTCCCACCTTACATTCTTTTAAGCAATTGAATTCAACACGAATAAATGAAGAAAATGTATTTATATAAATATACGAACTACGACTCAGATAGCATGTACCTGCTGCACGTGCACCAAACCATGGATAATATAGCATGCCGAAAACAATTTAAATGTATCTGTCCACTCTACAAGTGGTCAGATTAAATTGAGAGAGCCCTGATTGGGACTGTCAAAATAGACATTCATTCAAACGTATCCGTCTTAATTTTCGGCAAAAAATATTATTACATGACGTTAACGCATGCAGGAAATTTGAAGCCGAATAACATAATCATCCTCTGGCAGTCAAATTGTGTCCTAAATAGATATTAATTTGAAGCATGTTCTCTCCATAAAAAAAAAAACAAAACAAGGGAATGTTCGATCTCCACTCAGAAGCAAGACAGTTATCGCATAGCCCGTACTCTTTCTAACTGAGCAAGGTACTGGGACTGGATCTTGAAATCCTGGTCCCGGCTGCACAAGTGTCGTAGGCGGAGGAACTGGTAGTAAGGGATGGCCCAGTTGGTGTGTGAGGAATGGGAGTTTGAGGTGGCAGTCCGTGGGTTTGAAGAAGGCGGAGGTCGTGAGAGAATTTGAGAGGAGATCAATGATGAGAGATATCTAAGGTTTATAGGTGTGTCAGAGATGGTAGAGGTAAATTGGAAAGAAGGGTGAAAGTTACATAGGAAAGAAATGAAACTGGCGAATTGTTCATGGGAGAGGGAGGTGCCCTCTATGCAATCATCTGTGTAGCGGCCGTATAGCTCTGGGGTCGGTCGGGATGTTGGGAGAATACTTTGGCTTCAATGTAGCCAACAAATAGGTTGGCAAAATCGGGGCCCATTCTCGTTCCCATAGACACGCCCGTCCATTTTGATAAATCGCCCTAGCTAACGTAAAGCTGTTGAGGATAAGGACGAGTTCTGGCAGACGGAGAAGGGTGGAGGTCCTGGGATTGGGGTCTGGGTGACGGTCGAGGAAGTATTGGAGGACTAAGGGACCGTCTTTGTGGGGGATCACCGTGTATAGGGATTTGATGTTCAAGGGGAAGAGGAACTGTGAGGAGCCGGAAAGGAAGGGGACGTAATTGAAAAAAGCAAAGGGCGTAATTAGTGCCATGCATATTGGATGGGAGGACAGCAACTAAAGGGGACAGGATGCGGTCAATTTATTTGGAGATGAGTTTTGTGGGGCAATTACAGGCAGAAACAACGGGGCGGCCAGAGTTGTCGGATTTATGTAATTTGAGAATGAAATAGTTGCTGTATGTATGGGGTGTTCGAATGGCGAGGTTAGTGGCGGTAGGGGTGCAGAAGATACGAGGTTATGGATGGTGGAGGACAAGCGCTGCTGGTCGGAGGAGGTGATAAAAGAGGGCATTTCGAAGCTGACTGGGCGTTTACTCCTTGCATAGGTCCGCGCACCACACCACCACTGCTGCACCTTTTGCTACCGGCTTGACGACGATGTCGTTGCGGCTACAGAGGTCGTGAAGGGCAATCGATTCAGCCCGCGTGATGTTGGTCCGGAAGGATGTTTTTTAATATATATATATATATATATATATATATATATATATATATATATATATATATATATATATATGTGTGTGTGTGTGTGTGTGTGTGTGTGTGTATGTATGTATGTATGTATGTATGTATTTATGTATGTATGAATGTAATCACACACATATACACACATGCACAGACACACGCGCACACACACATACACCCATTAGTCAGTGCGTATCGTAGCCTCAGTATACTTAATTCGGCTAATATTTAGTACTTCGAAGACGCTACCTATTTTACACGTTTATCTCCACTGCAAATTAATAGCGAAATCAAATTTTAAGTGACATTCAACATAACGTCTGAATACATCTGTGTCTCTGAATACAACATATCCCGTGTGTCTGAAATTAAAAGGGAATTGCCGAAATGTTTCCTGGCAAAAATAGCATTAATTACAATTAAATTAAAACCAACATTATAAAAGAGAAGTAATGAACGTGCGGCTAATTTAAATTGCAATGTCAAATTAAGCCAAAATTGGGATCATTGAACTTGTGTAAAAGGGTAACTAGCTACATGCTACCAGCTGACAAACTGAATTGGATAATTCATGGTATGGCTAATCAAATAGGAGTAATTAGGAGAGTAATTATATTCGCAAATTGCTAATTAAAATTTTACAAATGTCACGATTCAAGTAGTGTCTTAATAATTTTAGCTCTGAATATTTCAGGGTGAATTATCCGATTACTCGGGATATCAGGTAAATGTTTATTAAAATTTATATAATCGGAAACGTGATTCTTCGTTTCGACCATACGTTACACTAATGAAGCTCAAGAATTAGAAAATTACTATTTTTAAAGCTCACGACGAAGGATGTTCAGCAACAGTACTTTGTAGTAAAGATTGTTTGCCAACATAACATGGCAGTCCTGGTACATATTCTATCGATCACTGTTGCGGAACCGCTAAGTACCGGGCACCTAAACACCCCAGCATCGGTTGTCAAGCGATGGTGTCGGGGAGGGAGAGACAGAGACAGACACACATGCAAATATATATCAATATATATATATGTGTGTGTGTGTGTGTGTGTGTGTGTGTGTGTGTGTGTGTGTGCGCGTGTATACAACAGGATTCTTTCAGTTTATGTCTACAAAATCCATTCAGAAGACTTTTGCCGGCCACAGGCTACAGCAGAAGACACTTGGCAAGCTCTCGCAAGTGGAAAACTTTCTAAAATGAAAGTGTCACATGCATTAGCTACAAAGCATGGAGTTGTGGAGTTACTAAAAATCACAGCCCTATTTCTCTGATCCCACAGGTTAGCAAATCCATGGAACGCATTTTCTAAAGGAAGCTGATCACATTCTTAGAATTAAATGGCTTTCACACTAACTCGCATATCGTCTGGTAGGAGAGAGCTCCTTCTCACAGCACTCCAGTATAATGAATGGCTACTGAAACAGCAGCTCAACCGTTCAAATGTGGATGTGACTTTACCAAACCCTTCAACATTTCGATCAGCAGTTGATATTCAACAAGCCACGTGACCTCGATATAGTTCGGAACCTAGGGGAGATATTGCTTGACATTGTAAATGATATAGTTCAAGCAGTCTCCTTGAGAATATTTTAATACAAAGTGGAGTGCCACGAGGAACTTTACTGGGACCACTGCCGTTCATCATGGTGTTCTCAAACCTAGCCTCAATCATAAAGTTAGCTCTTCTCACCAGCTATGTTGATGCTATAAAGTATCACAAGCAATCAAGGACCCTGAATATATCTCAAAGCCTCAGAAACATTTGAATGCAATATGCAAGTAAGCTAAGGCAGCGAGCTAGCAGAAACGTTATCACACCGGGTGATATTCTTTCTTTCGAATGTAACTCGTAATTAGATTACAAATTAAAAAAAAATAGAAAGTGTCGAAAGAAAAATAAAAGGATTGACAAAAGTGGCTGGAAACAAAAATGGGACTTAGACCTGAGAACACAGTTCTAGGGGAGTTATACAATTTCATATGCCCGGAAGTTTTTTGTGAGTACCGCATGTATTAAATTTTACAGGATGAACATTGTGTCTTCGAATATTCTTGTTACATTTTATCATTACTCGTTGCCGACTGGTAAGGGGTAACTAATATCACTTTCAAACATTTCATTGCACAAATTAGTACTGACATATTGCATGAAGCCATGAATATTTATTGATATGTATGTTTATATAAATAAATAAATAAATATATAAAAAATATTTACGTAAACGTATGTGTGTGTGAATGCGCGTGTGTGAGTGTGTGCGTGTGCGTGTGTGCCTGAATCTGTATATGTATATATAGGTATGTTCAGGAAAAATAGGACACAAAGTATGAGTACATGAATATTGACTGTCAATATACAATAATAAAGCACAAAAAGAGAATGACTCTTCCCAGACAATAAAACTGGCTTCAACACACGAATCCACATAAAGTATCTTTCAAAGCAAGGCCCAAAACGAAATACATATATATGAATAGATGTATAATTGTATATATATATATATATATATATATATATATATATATATATATATATATATATATATATATATATATATATATATATATATTGAAAAAAATAATAAGGTACTCAGATGTCTGGATAGTTGTACATTTACTTATTTTTATTAATATGTCACATGCTCTTTTATAAATTAGCGCTTGCATCTATTCTTGTAGATTCTCCATGTGACATATTAATAAAAATCTGTAAACGTACCTTATTATTTTTTCTAATATATAATTCATGTACATCACCTCTAAACCTTCTAATATATATATAAATAGATATATGAGAGTGTGTGTATATATATATATATATATATATATATATATATATGTATGTATATATGTATATATATTTATATAAATATATATATAGATACACACACATGTATATGTATATGTATGTACGTGTGTATATCTGTTTGTACTTATGTATGAACGAAGAATGTAAAAAAAAATCGATACTTATCACTTAAGATGTTTATATAATGTAAATATAAGGCTGTATATTTTTCACGACTACATGTACACAAACGTGTTGTCGGTATTGAAAAAATGTTTTTAAGTTCAAACAAAAACAGATATTTTTCCGATGGCACGCATTTCCTAACAGCTGGTTAAAATGTCAGGCTTCAGACGGAAGACAAACGCTAACACCGAAGTTAAATACTGAAATAGAAAGCAAATGATTAAAACTTTGGTATAATCCTTTTATAATTTCGCACATTTTGTTATATTCCCTCCATCTATTTATCCCATTTTAGCGTATTATCGCGTTTAATATTACTTTCAAATTTATGCTCACTCAGTTGTGTATAAAAAAGGGTGAATGAGTGCAAAGTTTTTATTTAGAATTTTACTCATAAAGATCATACCCTGAGCGGCAAACTTCTCCACCTCTTTTGCATATTACACTATAAATATACATCGGTATATATACAGACAGATATGTATATATGCTAATATGTGCATCTTAGTGTAGCCTAATCTACATCTATTTCACAGTGTAATACAGACATGTCTGATACATACACACATACATTCATACTTACATACATACATACCGACACACTGGTAGACTAACGCCTGTTTATATGCTCTGGCCACTACTGTAAAACATTACGTGAATGATATATAAAAAGCGCACAAAACCGAAACAACAAATTACCATCATGAGTTTTGAAAATTGAGAAAAACATAACTGGTTTACGGAAGACCATCAATTATATAATGATTTTTATTGCATGTAAACAAGCAAATCACTATACGTCCCACCATCAGAAAGTAAAGAATGAGATAGAAATGATGTTTGGAGGGAGGGCGGCGACCTGGTAGAATCGTTAGCACGCCGGGTGAAATGCATAGCGGTATTTCGTCTGCCGTTACGTTCTGAGTTCAAATTCCTCCGAGGTCGACTTTGCCTTTCATCCTTTCGGGGACGATAAATTAAGTACCAATTACGCACTGGGGTCGATATAATCGGATTAATCCCTTTGAGATATGAAACACACTGCCTAAGTACCATCTAGAGAAATTAGGTTTCTCAAAACCAGAAAAGGGGGAAGATAATTCGAATGCTACAGATCCAATCAATTACTGGAACTGTAAAAATCTGTGAAACTTTCAGGACGTTTATCATTTATATATATATATATATATATATATTAATGTCTACACATGCAACTATAGGCATTGGAATACATACGTAAAGCAAAAATATACAAATTTGTATATATACATACATGCATACAAACAAAAATACCCTGTTGGTGCTGTTGAAATTCCAATGAAGAAGCATTGAATCTAGGTTAGAAACCGGTTGTATTGGCAAGGAATATTGAAATAAACTGAACACACACCCATACACACATACATGCATGCATTCATGTTTGCATACATACATGCATACATACATACATATATACATTTAGGTTGCTTGATTGGGCGCTTGATAAGATTCGAGCCATTGATGAGAAAAGACGAAAAATACTAAGAATTACACATAATTGACACATAAACGGTAACGCAGACCGCCTTTACCTAAAACGCAAACAAGGTGACAGAGGCATAATATCGACCCCAAATGCCTTTGAATGTCTCATCATATCCCTCCGGCAACATCTTTTAACCACCGAGCGTCGATGTGCTTTCCTTGGCCACGTTTACATACATGACAACCAACGTTGGTGTGTTAACGTCCCCGTAACTAAGCGGTTCTGCAAAAGAGACCGATAGAAAAAGTACAAGGGTAACAAAGTCCTGGAGTCGATTTGTCCGACTAAAGGTGGTGCAGCAGCATGGCCGTAGTCAAGTCACTGACACAAATAAAGGAATAAAAGAATACACACACACACACACACACACACACACATATATATATATGCATATATATATTTAAATATACATATATTTAAAAAGAAAAAAAACATATATATACACACACACACACACACACACACACACATACACATATATAAATTCACCCGTGCGTATATACACATTTGAGTACAGAAAGTATGTATGGTGCACTGGGAAGAATTCGTATCGTGAATGTGCCGAATTACTGTTGCCTGATTTCAACTTAGGTTGGAAATGTGTTCGTATACGTGTAAATAAACATTTAGTTATAGGAATGTGTAATATATGAAAACGCCGTTAGGTTTATAGATCGAAGTCTTGTGCTTATCTACTACTTTCTTGAATTCAATAACACGAGATTTCTAATTAGTATAGTGATAATTTACAAACAAAGAAAAAAAAACAAAAAACATAAACAAAAGACGAAAACTGGTGTGTAAACAACAAACAGATGTATTAGTTTAACGCTCGGTAAGTGAGCAAGTCTTTTACAATTTGAGCCTACGCTCTTCGACAGAAAGGACCACAGAAATAAAGAAGGAAAGAAAATAAAAAAGGTTTTGTGGCTGTTTCACTAGATATTTCAGTCTTATGTATTTTATTGTGTTCAGTTTTCATTTGAGACCTATATTTCGCAAACTTTGTCACAGGTGTATTTGTGAAAATGTTAGGATATATATATATAGATGATAAATTTAATGAATTTACCTAAATGAATGCCTTTGTTTTCACGCCAAATTCTCGGAAGCTCTTCTAATGTTACTACCTTGCCAACGCGTTAATAATTAGTGTACCTAGTAACCGCAAAATATTTAACGCAAGTCTTGTCCATGGTGTTATTCCTAATTTCACTTTCAAAAACATTCTACACAAGGGAGTACACTTTCCGTATACGTCACATTTCAGGTTTTCTCAAATATCTTCCTTGTTCCCTTATACATTCAAATCCTATCTGTGCTTGTAACCAAATTAATGCTTTCGGAGAGCTTATCGCTAAATATGTTATCACCACTCTTGCTGATGGCTAATCGGTGACATATTCCTCACCATACTCAAGCGGTAAACGAATATATTATGGATTCCAGTAACAAACGATTTACCTGAGTATTTTCTGATTTTGTGTGCAACATAGATTTTCGAGCAGATGAGCTGAGCATTCAAAGTTTTAGCCTTTCAAATATTATTTATATTTTTCAATGCATAATCATTGTACAGCGGAATTATTCTTTTCTGGAATGCTGTGTTGAGTAGTCCGCAGCATACTTTATGTTATCGTAGTTAGAATTTGTTATACTATGTTAGCATACATTGTGATTTCTTGATCGTTATGGTATTCTGTATGACGAGATGCTTTATAGATAAGATTTTCGTATTCACCTTCCCTGTACTAGTGTTACACTACTACGATAGAAATAAACAATTGTGTGAACAGTATTTTAGGAAAATTTATTATCAGTACATTAATCTCTTGAAGCCACTTCAACAGTTTTTTTTTTTTCTGTCAGATGAAATATTTGCGTGAAAAAAATTATTTAATCATTGTTGCCATACGTGTGGAATATAGCGATTTAGAAATTGCGAACTTACTAAATATGAAAAGATCATTTGTACACGAAGTACATATGTAACTGCAAACGTCTGACAGGAAGTTTTCTTTCTACTGCATGAAACAGAAAAAAGTTATAATACAGTATAAGGTTACCACAGTTTATCCAACTTCTTCAAATATTATCGACGATGATACGGCAAAATCTATGAGCGCACCAATCCATGTACGTCGGGTGTCGCAGAGGAATATCAGGTGTACAAAGATATTAGATACAATTCCTGTTTACTGGAGAGAGCTCAGTTCATATCTACAAAGCTGAAGGAAAACATTTTCATGCGTAGAAAGATTTTACTTAAGAAGTTTAAAAAAAAAATCTTTTGAACCTATTATGCTTTGAATTTACTCCGATGATAATGCAAAACAGAAATTCCACGCAGAGCAGAAGTTTGATAGTATGACAGATGGTTCGTGGTTTCGTGATGATGCTTCCGATTTCACTGGAGGGATTCACGCTGTTTCTAGCAACTGCGTTATCTTAAGAAGTCGAAAATCTTGTAACGTCAGCCTTCAACAGAGTTTGAGAATTAATACTGCTGGATACGTTGACGTACTCGAAAAAGTGGTTAATGCCTCTGAGGACGAGGGGAAAAATGGAAGGCCATGTGTCAGCACACTCTGACAAGCAAGTGACCCAAGGTTGAATATCAGACCATTTTACGGAGATGGAACTCCAAACGGGTTGCCTCCACACTCGACATATTTCAATTCCATAGCCAACTATATGTTCGTACTGATGTTAGAAAGCAGAGTATTCGAATCCTTCATAACATCATAACTTCACTGAAAGCCGCCATTGCAAAGATGATAATCGAAATGAATATCAACCATGTACTGCAAACATCATGACGACTGACTTTCTGCGCTCAAACAGTCAACGAGACTGTAGCCAAAGTCGTAAATTAATCTCAGAGAATTCGAGCACATTCTTAATTAAAATCAATACATAAAATTTGTGCGAGATTGGAATTGTTTTATTAAATTACTATTTACATCCTCAGTTAACTTCGCACCCGATGTACACATACTTCTCTTATCTTCTATCTTTTATATGCTTCAGCCCAAAGACTGTGGCCAGGCTGGATCACCGCCACTATAATAACCTTTTTAGTGGTCATTCTTATGTAGTTGGCTTTTGATGAAGCAGAGAGTTCGACACAGCTGTTTGCTTTTGAGTTTCTTACCTTGATAGGGTCATCTTTGACCTTAGACAGTAAAAGATCATGTTGTTTCTTGAAAACATCTAAACCTGCTCCAGGAAGAGCCCTCAGATATCTTAGTTGCTGGCCCTAGAATTTCAACGTATTGCTGTACATGGTCTTCATTCCAGGCGTGTTAGATGGGAATTTTGAAGCAGTGCAGTGACGTCCAGTTTAGTGCCAACCCCTCCAGAAGTTTCCTCCAAGATCAGTTCATAAATGTTTATGATGTTTTCATTCCTTCATGACTTTTGGTATTCAAGCGAAAAATGACCATTCTCAAAGCGCGAAAAGCACACATAAACTTCTGTTCTGATCATGGCATCGTCCCTTTAATTTGTGTCAGGCATGAAAACTGTTTCAACCGCCGTTTTTCCCCGGTAGAACACAGAATTTCATGGAAGCACACTGTTCTTTTGTTTCAGCTATCGCAAAAATCGACGAACATGGGAGAAACACCTCAAAATAAAGACGCACCACGAGGTAGTACGATTCGAGCAGATGACGTCGGTCGTCAGACTAATGACCAAGAGTCGTATCAACTAGCTTCTAACGGCAGATGCCAAAACTATAACAAGCTTGTCCCGCAGAGAACATTTCTGGTTACTGTTGGGTGATCCTGAATGTATGTCTCTATATATGTTAATGTATATATATATATATATATATATATATATATATATATATATATATATATATATATATTAATGACTATATATATATATATATATATATATATATATATATATATATATATATATATTAATATATGTATATTAATCAAACAGCATATTAAGTATGTCTACCTGCTGAATATAACAGTCCCGATAAAAACCCTGATACTAACTACAGAAATCAACCGCCTGCGAGCAAACGGGCCAAGACAATCTTTTAACATACATTCAAGTATTCGGACTCATATATGTATATATGTATGTAAATGGTAAAGACATCCTTCCGTCACGAATGATTTGGGGACTGCACCTAGAAACTTTACTTTCGGGTTAGATTGTTTGTGGAGTCGAAGTAGTCGCCCATGCATACTGGTCTCTTCTCTCCTCTCTATCAATGTTGGTGAAGGGAAGGCCAAATTCAATATAGCTTCGCATCAGCGATGTAGCAGCTCATTTCTACAAATAAATGAATTGGAGCAACTTGAAATAAAGTGTATTCCTTCAAAACACAATGAACATCCCAGTTCGGGAATCGACAGTAAGCCTGAATCCGTAACTGCTGACTAACGTGCCTTCACACGCACACACAAACTGCACTGTCATATCCTCAATTAGCTTTGCACCCTATAATAGTCCCAGGAATACGGACTATGATCTTAAGAAAATAAAAACACGAGACGTGGAAATACGCATAGTGAGGCACTAAAATACTTATAAATTCCATCTAAGAATTATTACTGTTATTACTATATTTATCCATCATTATATCAGCACAGCTCAGTCCGACCGCTGGTCTGTTGTTGCCAGTTGGCAGCATTAAACAGTTGCCGGCATAATAGATTGACAGCATATATAAGCATTTTCAAAAGGTTGCCCGTAAACGAACTTAAATGATATGTGTGTGTGTGTATGTGCTTGTGTGGGTGTGTGCGTGTGTGTGAGTGTGTCTCTGTGTACACGTACCATTTGATATTTGTTTGTTTTCAAGTAGAGTTACTGGTTTCATTTTGAATAGCTTGTTTTTAAATGTGTTATGATTTTATAGTGCAATACGTCTTGGCTATATACATCTGTTATCCATTTTATTCTACCGAATCTGCCTAAGCTATTCCACAATTTTGTCTTCGTTCACTTAATGTTTTTAACAGATTTTATCACATCAGAAAGACGGAACACTGTGTCATTAATCTCTTAAGAAGATTTTGTATTGGCTCGTTTATTATGTATTGGTTTCACCTTTTGTTGTACATGCTAACATTCTGACATAATGCTGCCTCTCCTCACACATTTCATGAAGTATGGTATGCTTTCATGAGATACTGAAACATAATCATATATGCAGCAATACATTTAAAGAAATAATCAGATATCTTTTTAAATTGTTTTCTTTTGGAGACACTTAAGCTTTGTAATAGCTCTGGATAATTGGGATTATTCAAATTATCCATTCAGCATTCTGGAGATAGTGGCATTTAATCTTGCGGGCGGTACACTTTGCCACATACTATGTCCATTCCTAACACACACACACACACACACACACACACACACACACACACACACACACACACACACACACACACACACACACTCATACACAGACAACACACATCGCAGTATCACAATATCGAACAGGCCATCTAATGCCGTTACACACTGCCGGTCACAATGCGTTTACAATTTTATCATTATTGCGCCATTCTCTTTTATATTAACCCAAACCTCTTCACAAGAACTTCTCCCAATCCTAGTGAAGGCCTTCAAAGTTATTTTTCCTATCTCTTGGATAGCCCTCGGCAACTACACATGCTGCAACATGTCCTCCTTAGCGAACATTTGATACTCTTCGAACGCATCGTTCTCTCCGCTCCGTTCTCGAATTAAGTTGTTTCAAACGTGCTCGCTTAGTGATATTGCTAGCATGGATCTTTTCACGGCCCGTTTCGTCCAGCCAGTTGTTGCTCTATTTTCTTCATAGTAGCTCACGTTTCACTTACATAATAAGAGTGAATGAGACTTGGAACTAGGTTAGAAACCGGTTCTTTCACTATTGGTAAGAAATCTTGAAATAAACTGAATAATGACATACATAAACGCAAACAACATACATACATATATATCTATATATAACTACACGTGGACTATTTTTTTCCTCATTCTACCTTTTCTTTTCGACTTTTCTATGCCTCCTGTTTCCGAAGAAGAGCTTTGCTCGAAATGTAAAACAACCTTTAATATTTTGCATGTATCACGTCCTCACGTCACTGCTTTTCTCTTGTTGCCTCTTTTTCTCTGTTTTCATTAATTATATATGTGCTTGTGAGTGTGTGTATGGGGTGTTGTCGCTAACGTGGCTGTATGTTAAGACGTTTGCATCCGAACAACATGGTTCCTTTTTCAGACCCACTGTGTCACTCATTAGCTGTCTCTAACTATATACAAGCTCGGGCCGACCAAAGCTTTATGGGTGCATTTGGAAGCTGAAACTGAAAGACGTCTGCTGTATGAACATGTGCGTGTGCGTGTATATTTGTGACTGCGTTTAACTACCAACACTGCTTAGAAACCGTTGTCGGTGTGTTTATGCTCTCATAACCTAGCAGTTCGGCAACAGAGACCGATGGATAAATTACCAAGTAAACATGCATAAGTACCGGGGTAGGTCTGAATTCTTCAATGCGGTACCACAGCATGGCCACAGGCTAATGACTGAAATAAATAAACGATAAAAAATGGTGTACATACATACACACACACACACACACACACACACAGACAAACGAGCACGCGCACACACACGCGCGCGCGCACACGCAAACACACAAATATAAATACGCACACGCGCAGTGGAGCTCCACATGGAACCATGTGATTAGGAAGCAAATGTTTAAGCATACAGTCATGGCTGATACCTTTTCTTGGATTAATAACTCCATTAATGGTTTCAGCCGACGGTAGTTCTACAGTTGTCAAGAGTCCCCCTTCAAACGATTGTCATTATTGTTAATCCCCAAAGAATATTTGTCCACCATATATGGTGTTGCGCACTTATTTGCTCGAGGCATAGTGGGTTTGTGTGCTTGTGGTGGCCTAGTGTTTATTGAAATTGATTGTCAAGAAAAGAATTTTGTAAGCGTTCATTCTACAGAATATTAATGAGTATTAACCCAGAAGAGTCATGGAGATGTTTATTGATTCTCATTAGATTTCACACGGCCACTCAGCATTCATGTCACGTGATAAATAAAATAAAAGTCGATTTTTTCGCATAAGAGAAACTTTAGCGAATACGTTTATCGACGAAACCAAAATTATTGAGTCACCGATTTCTTTCCTTTGCCTTATTACCGAGTGCCAGAGAGTGGCAAATGGTATGAATGTACACGATTCTGAAGCCGTAAATCTTTCGAATAAATAAATACACGAGAAATTTCATGCACTACGGTATCTATGCCAAATACGCACATATATTTATACAGTAAAAAACAACCCACACACAGTGGTCGAACTACGAAGACCCACCTAAACATATTCGTACATACTTGCATACATAGATAGAAACCGGTACATACGTAAGTCTGAGGAATATTATCATATATATATATATATGTATATACATATATATGTATATACATATATGTATTAAGGTAGTTAGGATGTTGGATGATTATATATTAGGGCTTTCTTCCCTTATCAGACTTATCAAAAAAGTGGTTTATATTAAGTTTGCTTCTCATGTTTATATAAAATTGAAACTGATACTGCTCGAGAGAGAGAGAGAGAGAGAGAGAGAGAGAGAGAGGGGAAGAGAGGAAAAGTTAGAAACGTACATAGATGAGAGAGTAGGAGAGAGTGGGAGATACTGAAGAGTGAGAAAAGAAAATACGAGTGTTTTGGTGGTTTGGAGAGAAATAGAAGAGACAGAAGAAAATCGTGTGAAATGGAGGTGGAGGTAAAGGAGGCGTGGCTTTTGTATCAGTGTAGTCAAACGTGCTTGACTAGGATTCAATATGGTGGGTTTTTTTTTCCTTTTCAGTAACGTCTTGGGTGGAGCGAAAAGGAATTATTTCGTATTCAAGTGTTTGAGGTTTTTAATTGGAAGACCAGATGCTGTTTTTGATATTGTCCAGTAAGAATTATTATTACCTTTCAAGGTCTTGTTTTTCCTAATTCTTTTGTATTCATTAATGTAAGGGGGAGATAGATTGGGTTGTATTGATGTGGTCTTTTTTTTATTGAAATTCCAGATGTTGCTTTTGATGTAGCTATGTACGGCTATTTTATTTGAAAGGGTGATTTTGATGAAAGTAGAGCTATGGTTTTAAAAAGTGTGGGCGAATGTTTCGCAATTATAAATATGACCTGAATTTCCCTAAAAATAATCATAAATATGATATGCGTACCTTAAATTTTCCATATCTACATATTTTTTTTTTTGTGAAATATAGTTCCATTGCCTTTCGGAAGTTTGGGTCGTACCTTCAGCATTTATAAAAAGGGAAGATCTTTAATTCTCCGTTTCTACATATTTCCAAATGTTTGCTCTGGAATTTTCCGTACTTCCTCCTCTCGCGTTTGATGTATATGGATTCTTGCGCATTGGGAGAGGGAATGATTGGTTTCAACAACATAATTCACCTTGTATTTAGGGCAAGTAATGCAGTAGATGAGATTTTGTGTCTTGCAGTTCATATTTACATTTACGTTGAACGAGAGTCCACTCTTAACATTTATGTGGGCTTCTCCATCTATATATTTGAAGTTATAGTTGTTGTTGCATATTCCACATCTGCTATCTCCGCATTCTCTTCGGAGAATTATGTTGCATTCTCTAATGTTAGCTCTGCCCTTCCGGGTTGTTTTTTAATCTTTTTTTTCTTGCCGTTTACTATATCAGGTTTCTCATTTTGCCGCACTAAAAGAGTCCCGCATAACGTCATGATGATTTTCATATATTCTTTAGTCTTGTAATATATTCTTTAGTCTTTTAATATATTCTTTAGTCTTGTAATATATTCTTTAGTCTTTTAATATATTCTTTAGTCTTGTAATATATTCTTTAGTATTGTAATATATTCTTTAGTCTTGTAATATATTCTTTAGTCTTGTAATATATTCTTTAGTCTTGTAATATATTCTTTAGCCTTGTAATATATTCTTTAGTCTTGTAATATATTCTTTAGTCTTGTAATATATTCTTTAGTCTTTTAATATATTCTTTAGTCTTGTAATATATTCTTTAGTCTTGTAATATATTCTTTAGCCTTGTAATATATTCTTTAGTATTGTAATATATTCTTTAGTCTTGTAACATATTCTTTAGTCTTGTAATATATTCTTTAGTCTTGTAATATATTCTTTAGTCTTGTAATATATTCTTTAGTCTTGTAATATATTCTTTAGTCTTGTAAAACTAATCTTCTGTGTTTTTCCATCTTATTTCTTTCCATTTATATTCAACGACGTGTAATCAACAACCATACTTTCTATCTTATACACACACGCGCACACACACAGATGTATTGAGTTTGTTCCTTCTCAACAGATGATTGTCGTTTTCTTCAATTCCTTTAAGTCGATGTCATTCCTGACTTTCCGACAATGGTCCCTCAGATAGATATTTAGTCCGCTTGCTGATGTTCATGCTTTGAAACATAGGTGATACATAAGACGTGTCACTTATTGTGTACTTCCAACAGCTTAGGATTGCACATATCACAATTCTTCAACCGAGACAGCAGTCTGAATGGATGCAATGTCAGATGGGATCATCAATAAATACACCTGTACGCCATGAAATGACAATGATAAACGGTTGTTTAACACGAGTACCGTTCTCTGAAGCTTCTTAGTGACAGCCTGTAATCAAGGGAAACGGCAGGTTTTAACTTTGAATCTACCTCGCCAACAAGTTTGATGAGACAACAGCGAGGGTCCCTTTTTCTCATAGAGTTTTTATTACCTGCTCTGAAGCCAACCAATAGCATTTCTGCTTAAACCGTGCGCTGATGGATTGTCATCCCATACACAAGTTAACCCATAGCTGGGACTTAGACAAATGCTAGTAGACCGGGTTATAGTATACCAGGGGACAATTGCGGTTCCACACTCCTCCAACCCCTGGAACATATGAACTACAGCCCATTAAGGGGGATTTGGCAATTGTGAGTCATCCTTAGTGAAGGAGAAAATTTGACATAGCTGTATTTTTCTACCTTCTAAAGATATGTACCAAATGGCAACCCAAAATTTATATTTTTAACTCGTTTTTGTTTGTCTTTAAATTACCTGGACCATAGATATGCTATAAAATTTGCTTGCGTCAAGGCTCCCTACTAGCGGAGATAATGTATGGTAACTGTTCGATTGATACCGTCTATTGAGGCAGAAATACATTTCTATAATTGTCTTTTTATCACCAGTCAATAATCCTGTCCATTTTCCCAATAGTATATCAATTTTGGAGAACATTTCATCCCTGATATCATCGTTCCTCCTCATATGTAACTTTCTCAATTTCATGTAGGTAATTGTGTAACATCTTGTAGATTTGGACAAACTTTATAATATATGAAGAAATTTTCTTATATGGTACTTCATATAACTGTTTAGTGTCCATCTAACTCTCTCCCATACACAATATGTCTCTCCCTCTCATTCTCTTAGTCTTTTTCTCTCTCTCTCTCTCTCTCTCTCTTTCTCTCTCTCTCTCTCTCTCTTTCTCTCTCTCTCTCTCTCTCTCTCTCTCTCTCTCGCAAATGTCAAGAGGTCGGTGTATATATTCATTCAATCCATTTCAAATTATCGAAATTCTCCCCAATATACAGTATACAAAGATGCGTTTACACATATGTGACATGATAAAACTTTATAAGAATTTATAAAAATACATTAACACACAAAGATTTATAAATATATAATAAATTCATATATATATATATATATATATATATATATAAACTTATAAACATATAAAAAATTATAAATATAAAAACACATAAACATATAGATGTACTTGCAAGGCCCGAATGTCCGTATTACAATCAATGAGGGGATAGATAAGAAAGTTAGTATAAGATGATTCATATGTGTCTTGTGTGTTTTCTCGTCTCTGTTTTGTTTGAAATGTCCTGTACCCAGATATGCACCTATACATACAGGTGGATGTCGGTATGCACATACCTGTACGTATATATGCATATACTCATTTACTATTAGTTTTCACATGATTGAACGCAGCGTCTCCAATTGTAAGTAGTTTTTCGTAACTTCATATTTTCCGACGCTACTCTATCTTTTTCTCTTTCTCTTCCTCTATCATTCATCCCCCGCCTCGTTCTTCCTATTTACTACTACGTATCTCTTTTTTCCCCCTCGAACTTCCTCTCTTCTCTTTTCCTTTCGTTGCTCACCTATTCTTCTACTTCCTCCTGTTGTTTCTCCCTCTACCACTCTCTCTCTTCCCCTCGTTCTTCCTCTTTACTACTACGTATCTCGCTTTACCCCTCTCGTTCTTCCTCTGTTACTACTACGTATATCTTTTTCCCCCTCGTACTTCCTCTCTTTCTCTTTTCCTCTCGTTGCTCACCTATTCTTCTACTTCCTCCCTTTGTTTCTCCCTCTGCCACTCTCTCTCTTCCCCTTACACCGGCATGGTCACATGCTTCCGGTCAATAATCCTTTTCTTCCTTGGCTGTCGCCGAGCAAACACGCTAACCACTTTGTCCCTACTTTCAAGTTCGTGTCTCACAGCGTTCATACACAAACAATTTTTCTCGTCTGGCCGTAAAGCCTTTTCTGTTTGTTTTCCTGTCTTGTTTTTTGTCCGCCACAACATTCCTCCATGGCAAGATTTAATTTGTGTATACAAATTTAATTTGCGGTCCATGGGAAGAGCTGTTTTAACGATGCGTCCTGCCTAGCTCTTCGAAACGCCGGTGTTAAAACGGAGGTAGCTGATGAAGTAGAATGTTCTCTATGGGGCTTGCGTGTTTTCTCGTCTCTGTTTTGTTTGCAATGTCCTGTACCCAGATATGCACCTATACATACAGGTGGATGTCAGTATGCACATACCTGTACGTATATATGCATATACTCATTTACTATTAGTTATATATATATATATATATATATATATATATATATATATATATATATATATATATATATATATATATATATATATATATGCGTGTTCTCTATGTGGCCTGCTTGTTTGTTGTACCTTGTTTATCATTTTGTCCATGTTCTTTTGCAACGCCATGTACCCAGATATGTATCTATATGTACATGTAGATGAAAGTATGTACATACATGTACATACATATGCATATGCTCATTCATATATATATATATATATATATATATATATATATATATATATATATATATATATATATATATATATATATATATATATATATATATATATATACATATATATATATAAGGAAAGGTTCACATAAGGAAAGGTTCACATAACAGTGAAGAATTTCACTGGAAAAAAATATATATAAGGTTGTATATGTATGTACAAACACAGATTTGCGTATGTGTGTGTCTGTGATTATGTATGTAAGTATATATGTATGTGGGTGTAAATGCATTAAGTAATATTGCTTTCATAATATATTAGAAGTATCGTCTTGAGATTTATAAAGCATAACTTTTTACAAGCCATCACAATGCAGTTTGCAAAATACATTTTTAATTTCCGTTATTTCATTTAAACAAAATAGATCTATTCACAAAGCTGTTGTAAAGAAAATAGATTTGTGAAAAGTTTGGAACCTGAAATTCGGTCACGTGCCATATTATCTGATCAGCGGAGAAAAATACTTTTTCTTTATCCGGATGATCTGTATGAAATTCACGTACCCAGCACGAAATACCGTATTTTTTTAAACAATAATTGTTGAGTCATGATGCATAATGTATATATCTTTACGTTACTTATAAATAACATTGCAGATCATTCGCTTAGAAACAAATAGCAGATTCTCTGATATTTCGTTGCAGACGAACACCTGTAACACGAACACATAATGATGTATTAGCTGGAATTCTGTCCAGGCAATAGATTTCATACATCCAGATGGACATATATACCTCACTCTGCTGTTGGTACATCCACATAATGATGCAAAACACTGCAAAATATGTGTGTTAAAACTAACATACTCAAAAAGTACTTTTGCACTGGAAGACAATATTTCTCTTTGACATCCATGCACAATATAAAATTTAACGGGCATACTGGTTTAAAAAAACCCTTTCCTACCTGGATATCATACAGCTTTCGGTACACGCCTATATGAATACCTACAAGTGGGTAAATTATTCTGGTATCCATGATGTAAATGAATAGGGAATTCGAATTTGTATACGTATGGAAGAAATATGTCTTAACTGCTAATTTATCTTGCATTTGTTTTATTATGCACTCCAAAATTGTGATTCATAGATTATCAGAAGCAAATGAAGTTACCTTATACCCTAATCTTAACTCTTTTGATAACCTAAGACTCAGTGGATTATCTACTCTCAGTAATGTTTGGTACTTTGAGTGTTAATTTGCAGTTGTTTATCAATATACGTTTTTGTGTGTTGCATGACTTGATTTGATGATCCACCAAGAACACAAATCACACACGTGTTCGTGTTGGATCACCTTATTTATTCGTTTCATTACGGTTGAATCATTTTTGAATGTAATGTAAATGTATATATGAATTCGTTCAATAAATACGAAATGTTATTTAAACTATATTCGCTATGTAAAACCAAATTATATTGGTGTTTGTGTGAGTGTGTCTGCGCGTATGTGCACGAGTATACATTCGTGCGTGTGTTTCTCTATGTGTTATTCTCCCTTACAAGATTCATCTTGACTTCGTTCCAATGCTCTTGTCTCACAACCTTATTATTCTGTATATAATTATTAATTCTGTATATAATTATTAAGTTTCGTCAGTTTACGTTCATGAATATTTCGATTAAGTATTCTTTGATATTCAGCTTAGCAAGTAGTGTTATGCATACACGTTGCTGATAAATTATAATAATACTTAAATTCATACAATTGTATCTCCTGTGGTTGCTGAAGAAGTAACTAAATAATCCCTTCTAATTTTTGGCACAGGTTTATCAGTTTTGTGAGGCAGGGGCCGAGTCGGTTACATTGACCCCAACAAAGAACTTGTACATTTTTTTAACCACCCCGAACGGATAAATGGTGAAGTCGACCTTAGGAGACCTTCCACCGTCACGCTAACGATTCTGCCAGCCTACCCCCTTAAGAAATAAATGTGTAATATTATTACATCTTTACCTGGAAGAATGATTACACACGGAGCAAAATATTATGTAGCATTTTTTCCAGTTTCACTTTCTAAGTTCAAATGCCACCTGATTTAACATTGCCTTTTTTTCATTTCAAGATTGATAAAATATGCTCCACTTGCGCATTGAGGTCGATGTAAAAGACTTTTCTCCTTCCCAGAATATGCTGCTTTTGCCAAAATTTCAAAATAATCTTTCTTTAACATTCTTTATTTATAGCTAAACGTTTCAAAAATTCATACTCTCACAATTATTACAAATCAAATGAATTATACAATCTTCAGGAATTTAATTTAAGGAAACTATCAACTTTGACATTATGATAGATAGAAATTATATGATTTAAAAGAATTCTTAAAAATCAGCAAGTTTTATCATTTACTGAATGGGGAATGTCAAGTCGAAGGCGAGCAAATTGATATTTGTTGCTGAAGTACTTATTGGACGAGTATACTTGAAATTTTATCCTACAAATCCCAAGTAGATAAAAAAGTGATAGTCATCGCCACACATAATCTGTTGTCCTGAACTATTTTACAGCTCAGGTTTTATGTACAATTTATTCATTTCTTTAGCAGAAATAATAAATGTATTTAAATATTTTCTATTATACGCTATTTAATTGCATCCATAAATTTTTATGAAACATTTACTAATTAAATGCATGATGTACTTGATATAAACACATTACATTAATATAACTATGACAGGTATTTCATAGCAATATTAGGACGATTTACAATAGCTATCACAATTTCACAATTGATGTAAACGTAATAGATAATTCAAAATATGTATATGTCGAAAACCTTAAATTAAAATCTAAATAATTTAAGCGTGTAATGAGACAGAAATAAACAGTACCACAGTAGATGTCACATAAGCTTACCAGTGTGTCATATTATGATAACACCTATGTATTTATGCACACATACGTGTATACATAAACATACGTTTACATCTTTATTTTTTAAATGACAACAACAGTAACAACCACAGTGAAACAACAACAGCAACAGCAACAACGATGAGAATAATAGTCCGGTCTACGAAAGGAAAAGGACATGAGTTTTGTAGGGAGGGGACTAGTCGATTACATCGACTACCATATATACTTAATTTATCGACCCAGGCCCAGAGAGGACGAAAGGCGAAGTCAACCTTGGCGGAATTTAAATTCAGAACGTGAAACCGGGCGAAATACCGCTAAGCATTTGACCCAGCGTGCTAAGGATTCTGCCAGCTCACAACCCTATTAATAATAATAATAGTAGTAGTAGTAGTAGTAGTAGTAGTAGTAGTAGTAGTAGTAGTAGTAGATAGATGGATAGGTAGACAGACAGATAGATAGATAGATAGATAGATAGATAGATAGATAGATAGATAGATAGATAACTTTCTTTTATTAGCCACACAGGGCTGCACAGAGGGGACAAATACAACTGTAGAGCTTTCCTTTAAAAACAAAAAAAAAATGCGATCAAAAGGGATCGGTAGGGGCAAACAAACAAAAAAGGGGGGGGGGTATCGTATATCACAGAAAATGTCAATAGTGTAAAATGGGGTAACATTAGGTTTATCCATGGAGAGAAAAGCCTACGGAAAAGACCATGGTAACCTCAGCAGGGAATAGACACATGAGAGCGAAGTGCTCTCTCTCTCTCTCTCTTTTTAAAAAAATTTTTTTCTCGATTTATAGGATCATGCTCAAAGAGCTATCGTCACTCGCACGTACCATCTTTGCTACATTCACCCACCTTTTAATGAAACTTTCACGAGACAAAAACTTTTTCTCTATTCTCACCTTCCTTTTCAAGTGATACTTGAAAAAGTTGATGAGCGATTGGCCAGAGAGGTAAGTTTTCGTCTCTAATCCTTTCGCTCGGGTCCACCACACACATTCTTTCACCATGGCCACCAGTATGATGAACACTGCCTTGCCTTCCCTGTTGAGGGATGGTGGTGGAGCAATTTGCACAATAGACTCGGCTGACAGGCGGACTCGTCCCACACGTGACAGCAGCCGTTCGGCATAAGCCCACAGGTCGGAAATCTTTGGACACTGCACGATTGCATGCAGAACTGTTTCGTCGCTCTGACCGCATCTCGGGCAGGTCGGTCCGGTGTGTCTCGAACCGTGCCTGTAGAGCTTATCCCGAACGGGTAATGGTTCTCGATAGCACTGCCAGGCCAGGGATCTCTGGTGGTTGTCCATAGGTCCCGGCCCGAAAGTTGTCCTGAACAGACGGGTCAGGTGTTCCTCGTCGACGCCCAGATTCTGCCCGAGATCGTCGTCGCACCTCCCCTCTACTAATCCTCTATAGAACGCTTTTGTGGAATCAAAGTTGCACAAGATTGGTCCCGGACGGCAGAGTTGCTTGAGAGCAGTTTGGTGATGGTAGGGTCGGGGCAAGGCACGACAGCCAGACGGTATTCGATGACGGATGCAATGTACGCGTTCGCCACCTCCGCCTGACCTTT
The DNA here is from genome assembly GCF_046866305.1 of Octopus bimaculoides. Classification (NCBI taxonomy): domain Eukaryota; kingdom Metazoa; phylum Mollusca; class Cephalopoda; order Octopoda; family Octopodidae; genus Octopus; species Octopus bimaculoides. The sequence goes on from NC_142928.1 coordinate 12,629,826, forward strand.
TAGGGATAGCTTCCTCTCGGCCCATTGCCGGGTGAGAGTGACCACCCTAGTGGTTATTTGGCCCCAGTTCTACTCCATTTGGAGGTTCGGACCGAACCAGACTCCGAGCAATTTAACCGGCCCGTCGGTCCAATGTCCCACAGTGGAGACGCTGTTAGACGGCATTGGCTTGCTTCTCCAGGTGCCGAGCCGCAAGCCCACTGACTTATCCCGGTTAATTTTTGTTCCCGTTACCGCTTCGTATTCTTTAAGTCTCTCGCCGACCAGCTCGATGTGCTTTTGGCTCGACACTATGACGGTGACGTCGTCCGCGTATGCAGACACGCTCGTCCCACATCCGAGCTATCGTGGGATGCCCCTCAGCGTCGCCAGCTTCCGCAGTAGAGGCTCAAGAGTCAATACATACAGAAGGGCCGAGAGGGGGCATCCTTGAGGAACCGAACGCATGATGCCGAAGGGTCTGGATAGATGACCGTTTACGCGAACTACCGAGCGGATGCCGCTGTATAAGGCAGCGATCCAACCGCGGAAGACGGGACCGAAACCAGCCGCTATGAGGACAGCTTCCAAGTAGTGATGGTCTACCCTATCGAAAGATTTTGATTGATCCAAATTGATCAGCGCCCCACCCATGCCAGATTCCTTAACTACCCTGTCCATGATGTAGCGGATCAGATGGAGGTTGTCATGGATACTCCTACCCGGCACAGCGCACGTCTGCGCCCTGTCGACTAGTTTCTCGATGACAAGCGCCAACCTCTCGGCTAACACTTTGGCCAACATTTTCAAATCTGCGTTAAGCAGAGTGATGGGCCGAAAATTATCTATGACGTTCCCCTTGTTTGGGTCTTTCTTTAGTAGTGCCACTACTCCTCGCTTTACAAAGACGGGGATGCTCCCGTTTTGCTGCCAGTTGCAGTAGACAGCTGCCAAGACGCCTCCAAACAAATCTGGCATATGACAATAAAGTTCGTAGGGCAAACCATCCAAGCCTGGCGACTTGTCTCCCTTGCAGCCTGCCATCGCATCCCGTACGTCCGCGGCTGTGGTGGGTCTTTCACAACACTTCGCCTCTCTTGTTGAGAGTCGTGGCAGGCCATGCAGGTAGGCACTAAAGTCTACTCTGCGTTCTGACCCACCAGTTGTCCCGAACAGTCAGGCAAAGTGCTGTTGAAAGGCCTCGCACATCCTTTCAGGCTCGAGTAATTCGCGCCCTTTTTCATCTGTCAGAGACCTAATGGTGGCTCTGTTGCCTCGTTGCGCCTCCGCTACTCGGGCCTCTCGGGCCGCTCCAACTCCCTCGTCCCTCAGAGCACGCATCCTAGCTCTGACAACGCATCCTTCGTGTTTGGCGTTGAAGTGTTGGTCGAGGGCCAACCTCGCCGCCACTACGTTGGACGCGATGCCAGTACTAAGTGCCTCTTCTAATTTCTTAACTAGGTCTCCCTCTATTCTATTTCGGTCTAACGCTAGGGCTTTACTGTACCTAACAGATTCTGACTTGATTGCTTTTTTGAGGGCATACCACCATCTGTTGTTGATGATGGCACCCGTTAATGCTCTCTTAACTAAAGTGCTAATCCGGTCCCTGTAAGCCTGTCGTGCCGTGAACGACGCGTTCAGCTTCCAGTAACCGGGACCCTGTCTATGTGTCTTATCTAAGTCAAGCGTACAAGTGACAAATTTGTGGTCTGTGTAGCTGACTATGTGGAATTGTGGACAACCTACTCTATCCTTATCCACTGTCCTACAAAATACCCTATCTAAGTACGATCTGGACGACCCGATGCGGTTACTCCATGTCCACATTGGCACATTCGGGTGGTCCAGTCGGTACCTGTCAGACAGTTGGAAACGTCTGAGCAGGTCTTTGAGGCTTTTGCATACCTTTCTATTCCTATCGCTGCCTGCGTAATCTAGATGCGTGTCCAGGGTAGCGTTCCAATCCCCCACTAAAAGTAAAGGTCGAGACGTTCCCAAGAAAACCTCTAGACGTCGATAGAAATCTGGCCGGCCTGTTAAAGACGGTGCATAAACTGCTATCAGTCGAAAAGCACACCCATTGCTGCCGTCGAGATCCAAGACGACCAGCCTACCCTCCGGGTCTAGGAAAATTGCTTTTACTTTGAGGTCCAAACTCTTCCGAAGAAGCACCGCGGTACCTCCTCCACCCATTCTCGGCAGACACGGAGAAAAATAAATGTTGAAATGTCCACCGAACATGTGCTGGAGAGCCCGCGGGCTGTGGAGTCTGGTCTCGCTGATGGCTATGACATGCAGATTTTGTGACTTGATGTCGTTTAACAGATACCCTTGTTTCCAAGGCGACCTCAAGCCACGTACAGTTATACTGCCTATTTTGAGCATGATTCTATCAAAATTTGCGTTTTACACACGCAAAGAGAGAGAGAGAGAGTTACTTACTGTCCGAAAGTTATTGGTTCTTCGCCTCACAGTCTTCTCTCAAAAGGTCTTTGTACAGTTTTTTAGATGAATATTTCTGCAATCTCCCTACTGCATCCGGGTAGAGAGATTTCAGTGTATTGTATGTGCTACGTGTTACGTGTATGATTTTGATGTGTTGTGGTGGTGTTGTGCTTGGGTGATTGCTTGTTTTCGTGTCATTTTCTGTTATGTTAGTGTTTGACCTAATGAATTTCATTAGGTCTGGATTGTTTGTGTTTATCGCTGTCAACATTGTTGTGGGGTTCTGTGTTGGTGCGTTTGTGTTGGTGTTTTTGTTTTCTGTGGATGTGTTGGTTTCGGGGCTGGTAAACCTCCCCGCTTTGTTTGTTTGTTTTTCCGTTCTTTTTTTTCCCTCTTTTTCTTCTTCCCCCCGTGGCCACTTGCCAATCCTCTGTGTCATCTTCATCTGACGACATGTCGGAGGAATCAGAGAGTGGGATGGGAAGGGTGTTGGGGTCTATTTTTGTGTGGGTTGATTTTGTTGTTGGTGGTGTTGGTGCTGTTTCGTGATAGTTGGGATGTGGTGTTTGGGTTTTTGGGGGTCGGGTGTGAGTCTTTTTCGTGTTCCCTTCTTCTTGTGGGGTTGTTGTTGTTGTTGTTGGTGGTGGTGAGGGTGCTGATTCTGTTCTTGGTGGTACTGGTGGTGGTGTTGTTTGGTTCGGCTGGCTTGCTGGCTGCTGGCGATTCTCCATTTCGTTGTACAGCTGCTTGACCAGTTGTGCATATGACGGTGTGGGCAGTAATGCTGTTTTTTTCTTGTGTTTCTGGTTTTTTTGTGGTTGTTGTTGTCTTTCTTGGTATTGTTGACGTTGTTGTTGCCTTTGCTCCTGGGCTACTGGGCATGTGTTTCGAAGGTGAGTTTTGCTACTACAAACGTAGCAAACTGGCCTTCTGCCTTCGACGGAAACATGGAAACTTGAATCCTCAGTTAATATGATTCTGTGTGGAATTTTGTCATAATTTGCTGGATCAACTTGTACCAGGAGTTGAAATTCCTGGCCAATCCAGTTTTCATTGTACACGGCAGATGCTTCTAAAATGTTTATTTCCTCCTCTATGCCGAGACATATGGCAGATCCGAGCCATTCTTCTTCAATTTCAGGAGGCACATTCGAAATCTTTACCTTCGTAACCCTACGACCAAGTTACGTAGGGATCATGAGCAGGTTCTCGTGTTGTAATGACTTTGTGGAGAGGTCCTTGGCTCGCTGCTCGCTGCTCGCTGTCGAGTCTTACTTCTATTGTTGCGAACTTCGTTCCTCTCGTTATATAAGTTTTATAAGACCTAGGGGCCTTAGGCACTTCTCAACTTTTTCTTGAGTGAATTTTTCCGGAGTCTTTGTCTTTATATTTATGGCTCTGTAGATGATAGTTTTTTTTTCTATGTTTATTTTAAAGTCCGCAGGTGTTTGAAGATGGACTGTAATGTCCTTTTTACTTAGCATGCTTTGCATGCGAGTAATTTCTCTTTCGATATATTCAATATTCTTTTTCTGGGCTTCAAAGCCTCGGCAAAGTTCGTGTTTGTTGTGGTGGTGGTGGCGACAGTGGTTTCGTTAGCAAGGACATTTGTGTCCTTGTTGTTGCTGTTGTTGCTGTTGTTGTTGTTGTTGTTGCTGCTGTTGTTTTTGTTATTGTTGTTGTTGTTTTCACTGGTGACTGTGGCAGGCAAGACTGCTGTAGCAGCAGAGTTTTACACGTGATGGTGGTAGTGATGGTGGTTGAGGCAGCAGCAGCAGATTCAGAATCATTGCTCTTCTCCACCACCTGTCTGCGTTAATGCGGAACGGCATTAAATTCTTTCGCCTCTGGCATTAGAGGCGGGAAATCGGCCTTGTTGTATACCATAGCCATATTTGCTTTACAGCATATGGCTAGGATAGAGGAAGATGTTTTTGAATTTCTGGAGATAAAGCTCTAAATAGAGCTATTTCCGATTTGAAAAATATATATTCACGAAGTATTTTGTGTTATACACAACTTATACAAAATTTTAAAACAAAATAGGTCTTTTAAGAGGTGAAAAATGCAACATGGGAGCCGATGTGTCTACCGTCCGTCCATGATGATAGATAGATAGATCGATCGATAGATAGATAGATAGATAGATAGATAGATAGATAGATAGATAGATAGATAGATAGATAGATAGATTGATCCGGTCCTTGGGATATTCCAAACGAGAATGTGTGCTGCAAGTAATTAAACAAAACGTAATGAACCACTCTGGCGTAGACGAATTTGTGAGAAACAAATTAAAAAAAGATATTTAAGACAAGTTAATAGATTGAGTAGAGGGGAATTGCAGAACAAAAATATGAGAATAATGGTGGAAAAAAAGAAAAAGGGAAAGAGGAAAAGAGAGGAAAGTGGAAGTAGAACAGAAAATTGGTGGAGGGAAGACGAGTTAAAGAGGAAGAGCCACGGACAAATTATAATGATTTACAATTAAGGTACAAATTGGCGTATTCCGATTGAAGAAGAAAATATTAGCCGATGGTAGAAAGCATTCCATGAATTCGTGTCCGTTTGTCGTCCTACTATCTTTTGACAACACATGTTGGTGTGTTTACGCCCCCGTAATTTAGCAGTTCCATAAATGACACCGATAAAATAAGCACTAGGGCTATAATGAATAAGTTCTAGGGTTGATGTATTCGGCTAAAGCAGTGCTCCAGCATGGCCGCTGTCAAATGACTAAAACAGATAAAATATAAAACGATATTTTTTTTATTTGTTTCAGTTACTTGACTGCGGTCATGCTAGTGCACTGCCTTTATATATATATATATATATATATATATATATATATATATATATATATATGTGTGTGTGTGTGTGTGTGTGTGTGTGTGTGTGTGTGTATTCTTTTCATTTTTCTTTTTTATTTGTTTCATGCTGGAGCGCCACCTTTAGTCCAACGGATCGACCCCGATGACTTAAACTTTGTAAGCCAAATATCTATTCCATCAGTCTGTTTTGTCCAACCGTTAAGTACGCGAATGTAAACACACCGACATTGAATGTCAAGCGATGTTGGGGGAGAAACAGCCACACAAACACACACAAACACATACACACACACAAACGCGCGCACACACAAAGCTTCTGTTGGCCCGAAGCTATAGTAGAATACACTTGCCCAAGGTGCCACGCATAGGGAATGAACCTGGAACCATGTGGTTGTTAAGCAAGCTCCTTACCACACAGCCATTCCTGCACCTACGTGTGTGTGTGTGTGTGTGTGTGTGTATATATATATATATATATATATATATATATATATATATATATATATATATATATATATATATATATATATATATATATATATATATTCTAGATGTATGATATAATTCTACACACACATGTATACTTATGTATATATAATAATACTACTACTAATAATAATAATAATAAAATCGATATAAACGTATCTGTTTTGCATTTGTACAAGTTGGATCCAAGTCTCACCCAGAGACCTCAAGAGACAACAAGTTAGAAGTTCATGTAGGTGTTATGCCTAGGGTACCATATATTTGGATTTGTACAGTTTTGTTCAAGTGAATGTTTAAGAAACCATAAGAAAATTATGTTTGCTTTAAAATTTGAGATCACATAGACAGTATTTTACGTAGGATATGGGCAGTTCCCATGAGCACTATCTTTTGGACTTCAGCCATTTTGGGGTTTCCTGGTATCTGAGCTAGGTAGTAATCAGCCCGTTTCGCTGTCATTCCCAGGGCACCTATGACAATAGGTATTGTTTTCGTCTTCAGATTCCACATTTTGCTAATTTCTATTTCAAGATCTTTATATTTGCTCAGTTTTTGGTAGGTCTTGACAGATACGTTTATATCAATTGGGACAGTCATATCAATGAGGAGGCATGATTTTTGTCTGAAGTCTTTCAGTATGATGTCTGGCCTATTTGCGTCTATCTTTCTGTCAGTTTGAATGGTGAAGTTCCAGAGGAGTGCAATGTGATCATTTTCAAGTACTGGGGGTGGTTTGTGTTCCCACCAGTTTTTATCATGGGGCAAGTCCAGGTTTTTGCATATTACCCAGTGAATATATTGTGCAGCTCTATCATGCCTGTTGAGATACTCTGTAGGCGCAAGCAGACTGCACATGGAGACAACATGATCGATGGTCTCATTTTGTTGTTGGCATATACGACATAATGGGGAGCTGCCGTTCTTTAATATGTTGGCCTGGTAGTTCTTTGTAGGTAGGCATTGATCTTGGGCTGCTATGATAAACCCCTCTGTTTCTGATTTCAATCCAGAGGCCATTAACCATTGGTGGGTAAGGGCTTTGTCAATATCTGCATTATTCGCTCTCTTTGGGTATTTGCCATTGAGAGGTTTTCCATGCCATTTTTCAGTCATAATAGCTAAGGCAGCAATTTTAGCACGGGTTTTCAAGCGCTTAGCTTTTTCTGTAGGTGTTTCTAGTTCGTCTAATTCTTGAATTTGTTGCAATTGGAATTCACTTAGATATTCCTTTGCCTGTTTTGTTACTGAGTAAGATGCTTTCTTGCTTTCATATTTTAAGACAAGTTTTAGAATCCAGTCCTCAGAGTTTTTCATATAGGTGTCTAGGCCAATTGTGGCTACCTTCATTGATAATGCCAGCTGTAGTAGTCCTCGACCTCCCTCTTTTCTTGGCAGATAAAGACGTTCTATATCTGCCTTAGGGTGGTGCATTCTATGCATTGTCAACAGTTTTCGTATTTTTCTGTCAACATTACATATTTCAGTAATTGACCAGTTAACGATGTTGAAACTGTAAGTCACGACTGGTATGGCTAGAGCATTGATCGCTTCGATCCTGTTTCTCGCGTTCAGCTCTGTCTTCAGTATTGCTCTCACCCTGCGATAACATTCTCTTCTGATCCTTTCCCTCATCACTGAGTGCTTGATATTGTCCCCTTCAATTACCCCTAGGTATTTGTAGCTCTCCGCTGGTTCTAACTCTTTTATGACATTTTGCTGGTCAAGGTTCACATTAGATGTATTTGTCATTTTTCCTTTGATAAAGATAGCTTTTGCACATTTATCAAGGCCAAATTGCATCCTGATGTCATCACTGAATTGTTTAACAATCGCTAGTAGGCCTTTGAGTTGTTGGTCATTTTTTGCAAAGAGCTTTAAATCATCCATGTAAATGAGATGATTTATATTTTTATCAAATATTTTATAACCATACTGTGCATCATTGAGCAATTTTGAGAGCGGTATTAGGGCTAGACAGAAGAGGAGTGGTGATAGTGAGTCACCCTGGAAAATGCCACATGAAATTCTTACATCTCCAGCATTTAGAGATTCATTGTCATTGTTCAACATCAGTGTGGTTCTCCATGATCTCATACTTACAGATAAAAAGTTTCGCAGAGTAGGAGCTATTTTATACATTTCCAGACATTTCCTAATCCAGCTATGTGGTAGGCTATCAAAGGCCTTTTTATAGTCTATCCAGGCTATTGACAAGTTTTTGTGTCGCTTGTGACAATCTTCTAAGATCATCTTATTGATGAGTAGCTGATCTTTACAACCATAAGATCCACGTTTACATCCCTTTTGCTCATTAGGGAATATGCTACTTTCTATTAAAAAACTATAGGTGTACTCGGTTAGGACAGATGTTAGCGTCTTATACATTGTTGTTAAGCAGGTTATGGGGCGATAATTTTTTGGTTCGTTTGTTTCCTCATTTTTTGGAAGCAGGAATGTTAAACCATTAACTAGCCAAGAGGGCATCAAACTAGGATTTTGCAAAACATCGTTGTAAAGTTTTGTTAGCAGTTCATGGCTTTCTGGGAAGGCATTCAACCAGAAGTTAGGAATTTTATCCTTTCCTGGAGACTTCCATTTGCTTGACCTCCTGAGAGCAGATCTTATATCTTCTACCCTGACCCCCTCCCACTTTTGCTCCTCTAAGGAGTCTAGGTCTGTAGCTATTCTATCAATCCAAGGGGCCTTTTCATTGTGTGTTTTATCTTCTGCCCAGATTTTATTCCAAAATTCTTGCACTTCTTCTTTTGATGGGACAGACTTTATTGTTACTGGTGTTTTCCCTATCTTCCTGTAGAAATTTTTGGGGTTATTTTTGAACATGTTATTATCTCGGAAGAATTTAACACGCTTTTCATACCTTGCTATGCGGGCAGCTTTAGCACATACCTTTTGCTTGATGGTTTCTATGGTGGCATCAATGTCAACTATGGTTTTCATGTTATATTTTTTCTTTAGTTTTTGGGTCTTTGTAGGTTTGATACTCTTGTCAAATTTAAGGTTTTTCAAACATTCTATGTCAGATCTAAGCAGCTTAATTTGGTGTTGAATGCGTTCTTGCCAAGAGGGCTTTTTGTGGGAGTGTTGTCTTTTTCTAATCTTTTCACCACATAGAATCGTTGAGATTCTTGCGGATGCATAGTACAGGTGGTTGAGATCTGTAATATCAACATCATTAGCTGAAATTATATCCTTAAGTGCAAGGCGGATTTTACCAATTATTTTCAGGTTTTGGTTAGAATTGCGAATTTTGGGGAGAGTGTCGCGTTCATTCATACTAGTTTCTTTAATTTTCAGCCATTCAATCATGATTTGATTTTTTAGATCATGTAGTTCTGTTGCGTCGATTTCTGTATGACTTCCTTCATCTATTTGATTTTCACCTGCCTTAGTGTTTATGGTTGGTTCAGAGAGTATTTTATTTTGCTTATCAGTTACCTTAACTCTTTCAATTATTACTGTATTTTCATCAGCCTTGGGCTGGTTTATAATTATTTCCTCTGTAGTATCTTCTTTAGCTGCAGTTTCATTCTTTTTATCCTTTACTGCTTGCTTAATTTGGTCAATCTCTACTTCAGTTAGTAATTTTTTTTTTATAATGTTTCTTCTGACGTTGGCAAGTTTATTACTGTCTATGTAGGGTCTTACTGCAAGGTGTTTCTGTCTCCAGTTTAAGTAGGTTTGTACAGTATTAGATTTATCTGTAGGGAAATATATGGCACGGTAGAAGGCTCTAAGAACTTCTTTATTATCTTCCCTAGACCATTTTTCATTCTTTTTCTTTTGGTTATTTGATGACGAGCATGGATGGCCATCTGTTGGAATATTCCGGTTGTGGGGTACTTCCAGCTCCTGTGTGTCGGGAAGATTTGAACCAGTAGCAGATTTCTCGTCTCGGATCTGGTTCATTATCCGAGTAAGTGGTCCTTTATAATCCGGTCTATGACCATTGCGGTTTATATTTTGTTTTATTACCAGTGAGGCATAACAAGCTTCGACGTTGACGCTAGGGGACGGATCTGTCTGTTTAGGGTAAGTTTTTTGAGACAACACCGTCTCCGAGCTTTCGTGACGTAGCTTCTTAAGGCTAGCAGATCTATTTCGAGTGAGTGGCCCTTTGTGATTCGGTCGATAACCACTCTGGTTTGTGATCTGCCTTGTTATCATTGAGGCATGACGAGCTTTGGCGTTGACATTCGGGGACGGATTTGTCTGTTTAGGGTCAGTTTTTTGAGACAACACCGTCACCGAGTTCTCAGCATGTAAACATTGCTCGTAGCGTAGTTTTTTAAGGCTAGCAGATCGGTATTCATCTGTATTTTTTTTGTTGATAGATTTATCTCCAGGCATAGTGTATTTTTGTGTGTGTGTGGCGTTTTAAACTTATGAATGTTTCACTGTCTGTATTTGTTCACAAAATGAAAATAAACAAAGAAGAAAGAAAAAAAGTTTTGGTTTTGCTTCGTTTGTGATATGTGTTTTCGTATCCGTAAGTGTGTCCTGTGATTTTTACGTAGTTCTGTAAACATTAAGATGCATGTGTAGTTCTATGGGTATCAAAACGTATATATCATTGTGTACACGTTCAAGTGTATGCGTAATTATTCAATATATGTACTTACTATTTTGTTCCATTTCTTTTTTTTATATAGTTTGTAAACTTTCCGGTGTTGGTTTTGCGTGTGTGATCGCACGTGTTTCATTGAGACATCGTGCATAGGAGGTCCTGTGCTTTGTATTGCAGTGAAATTTCATTTTTTAAGAATAAAAAATATTCTTAAAAAAATTATCTTCGTTAAAAGACCGCTTCCTTCAAATCTTCCACCGGTTCTTTTGGCTAATTCCATCGATGTGATTGGATTAGATATGTTTTTGTATAGGGAGCCCGGTGTAGCACATCCATGTTGTTATTCAGCCCGGTGCTCTGTTTATTATTATTATTATTATTATTATTATTATTATTATTATTATTATTATTATTATTATTATTATTATTTTATGTTTGACTTTTGCTTTGCATTTGTACAAGTTGGATCCAAGTCTCACCCAGAGACCTCAAGAGACAACAAGTTAGAAGTTTATAATAATAATAATAATAATTATTATTATTATTATTATTGTTATTATTATTATTTTATGTTTGACTTTTGTTTTGCATTTGTACAAGTTGGATCCAAGTCTCACCCAGAGACCTCAAGAGACAACAAGTTAGAAGTTCATGTAGGTGTTATGCCTAGAGTACCATATATTTGGATTTGTACAGTTTTGTTCAAGTGAATGTTTAAGAAACCATAAGAAAATTATGTGTTTGCTTTAAAATTTGAGATCACATAGACAGTATTTTACGTAGGATATGGGCAGTTCCCATGAGCACTATCTTTTGAACTTCAGGCATTTTGGGGTTTCCTGGAATCTGATCTAGGTAATAATCAGCCCGTTTCGCTGTCATTCCCAGGGCACCTATGACAATAGGTATTGTTTTCGTCTTCAGATTCCACATTTTGCTAATTTCTATTTCAAGATCTTTATATTTGCTCAGTTTTTGGTAGGTCTTGACAGATATGTTTATATCGATTGGGACAGTCATATCAATGAGGAGGCATGATATTTGTCTGAAGTCTTTCAGTATGATGTCTGGCCTATTTGCGTCTATCTTTTTGTCAGTTTGAATGGTGAAGTTCCAGAGGAGTGCAATGGGATCATTTTCAAGTACTGGGGGTGGTTTGTGTTCCCACCAGTTTTTATCATGGGGCAAGTCCAGGTTTTTGCATATTACCCAGTGAATATATTGTGCAGCTCTATCATGCCTGTTGAGATACTCTGTAGGCGCAAGCAGACTGCACATGGAGACAACATGATCGATGGTCTCATTTTGTTGTTGGCATATACGACATAATGGGGAGCTGCCGTTCTTTAATATGTTGGCCTGGTAGTTCTTTGTAGGTAGGCATTGATCTTGGGCTGCTATGATAAACCCCTCTGTTTCTGATTTCAAGCCAGAGACCATTAACCATTGGTGGGTAAGGGCTTTGTCAATATCTGCATTATTCGCTCTCTTTGGGTATTTGCCATTGAGAGGTTTTCCATGCCATTTTTCAGTCATAATAGCTAAGGCAGCAATTTTAGCACGGGTTTTCAAGCGCTTAGCTTTTTCTGCAGGTGTTTCTAGTTCGTCTAATTCTTGAATTTGTTGCAATTGGAATTCACTTAGATATTCCTTTGCCTGTTTTGTTACTGAGTAAGATGCTTTCTTGCTTTCATATTTTAAGACAAGTTTTAGCAGCCAGTCCTCAGAGTTTTTCAAATAGGTGTCTAGGCCAATTGTGGCTACCTTCATTGATAATGCCAGCTGTAAAAGTCCTCGGCCTGCTTCTTTTCTTGGCAGATAAAGACGTTCTATATCTGCCTTAGGGTGGTGCATTCTATGCATTGTCAACAGTTTTCGTATGTTTCTGTCAACATTACATATTTCAGTAATTGACCAGTTAACGATGTTGAAACTGTAAGTCACGACTGGTATGGCTAGAACATTGATTGCTTCGATCCTGTTTCTCGCGTTCAGCTCTGTCTTCAGTATTGCTCACACCCTGCGATAACATTCTCTTCTGATCCTTTCCCTCATCACTGAGTGCTTGATATTGTCCCCTTCAATTACCCCTAGGTATTTGTAGCTCTCCGCTGGTTCTAACTGGTTATTATTATTGTTATTATTATTATCATTATCATTATTATTATTATTATTATTATTATTATTATTATTATTATTATTATTATTATTATTATTATTATTATTATTATTTTATGTTTGACTTTTGTTTTGCATTTGTACAAGTTGGATCCAAGTCTCACCCAGAGACTTCAAGAGACAACATGTTAGAAGTTCATGTAGGTGTTATGCCTAGGGTACCATATATTTGGATTTGTACAGTTTTGTTCTAGTGAATGTTTAAGAAACCATAAGAAAATTATGTGTTTGTTAAAATTTGAGATCATATAGACAGTATTTTACGTAGGATATGGGCAGTTCCCATGAGCACTATCTTTTGAACTTCAGCCATTTCTGGGTTTCCTGGTATCTGAGCTAGGTAGTAATCAGCCCGTTTCGCTGTCATTCCAAGGGCACCTATGTCAATATGTATTGTTTTCGTCTTCAGATTCCACATTTTGCTAATTTCTATTTCAAGATCTTTATATTTGCTCAGTTTTTTGGTAGGTCTTGAAAGATACGTTTATATCGATTGGGACAGTCATATCAATGAGGAGGCATGATTTTTGTCTGAAGTCTTTCAGTATGATGTCTGGCCTATTTGCGTCTATCTTTCTGTCAGTTTGAATGGTGAAGTTCCAGAGGAGTGCAATGTGGTCATTTTCAATTACTGGGGTCGGTTTGTGTTCCCACCAGTTTTTATCATGGGGCAAGTTCAGGTTTTTGCATATTACCCAGTGAATATATTGTGCAGCTCTATCATGCCTGTTGAGATACTCTGTAGGCGCAAGCAGACTGCACATGGAGACAACATGATCGATGGTCTCATTTTGTTGTTGGCATATACGACATAATGGGGAGCTGCCGTTCTTTAATATGTTGGCCTGGTAGTTCTTTGTAGGTAGGCATTGATCTTGGGGTGCTATGATAAACCCCTCTGTTTCTGATTTCAAGCCAGAGGCCATTAGCCATTGCCGGGTAAGGGCTTTGTCAATATCTACATTATTCGCTCTCTTTGGGTATTTGCCATTGAGAGGTTTTCCATGCCATTTTTCAGTTATGATATCTAAGGCAGCAATTTTAGCACGGGTTTTCAAGCGCTTAGCTTTTTCTGCAGGTGTTTCTAGTTCGTCTAATTCTTGAATTTGTTGCAATTGGAATTCACTTAGATATTCCTTTGCCTGTTTTGTTACTGAGTAAGATGCTTTCTTGCTTTCATGTTTTGAGACAAGTTTTAGCATCCAGTCCTCAGAGTTTTTCAGATAGGTGTCTAGGCCAATTGTGGCTACCTTCATTGTTAATGCCAGCTGTAGAATTCCTCGGCCTCCCTATTTTCTTGGCAGATAAAGACGTTCTATATCTGCCTTAGGGTGGTGAATTCTATGCATTGTCAACAGTTTTCGTATTTTTCTGTCAACATTACATATTTCAGTAATTGACCAGTTAACGATATTGAATCTGTAAGTCACGACTGGTATGGCTAGAGCATTGATCGCTTCGATCCTGTTTCTCGCGTTCAACTCTGTCTTCAGTATTGCTCTCACCCTGCGATAACATTCTCTTCTGATCCTTTCCCTCATCACTGAATGCTTGATATTGTCCCCTTCAATTACCCCTAGGTATTTGTAGCTCTCCGCTGGTTCTAACTCTTTTATGACATTTTGCTGGTCAAGGTTCACATTAGATGTTTTTGTCATTTTTCCTTTGATAAAGGTAGCTTTTGCACATTTATCAAGGCCAAATTGCATCCTGATGTCATCACTGAATTGTTTAACAATCGTTAGTAGGCCTTTGAGTTGTTGGTCATTTTTTGCAAAGAGCTTTAAATCATCCATGTAAATGAGATGATTTATATTTTTATCAAATATTTTATAACCATACTGTGCATCATTGAGCAATTTTGAGAGCGGTATTAGGGCTAGACAGAAGAGGAGTGGTAATAGTGAGTCACCCTTGAAAATGCCACATGAAATTCTTACATCTCCAGCATTTAGAGATTCATTGTCATTGTTCAACGTCAGTGTGGTTCTCCATGATCTCATACTTACAGATAAAAACTTTCGCAGAGTAGGAGCTATTTTATACATTTCCAGACGTTTCCTAATCCAGCTATGTGGTAGGCTATCAAAGGCCTTTTTATAGTCTATCCAGGCTATTGACAAGTTTTTGTGTCGCTTGTGACAATCTTCTAAGATCATCTTATTGATAAGTAGCTGATCTTTACAACCATAAGATCCACGTTTACATCCCTTTTGCTCATTAGGGAATATGCTACTTTCTATTAAAAAAACTATAGGTGTACTCGGTTAGGACAGATGTTAGCGTCTTATACATTGTTGTTAAGCAGGTTATGGGTCGATAATTTTTTGGTTCGTTTGTTTCCTCATTTTTTGGAAGCAGAATTATTATCATTATTATTATTATTATTATTATTATTATTATTATTATTGTATAGAACCACACATCTTAATTTCCTGGGTATGATGAAAAGTGTCAGCTGTCCACATGCAGCACACTTCGCGAGTTTATTTGGTTCATCAGAAAATGTGTATCTTATATTCTTCCGAAGTTTAGAAGGCTGACTGGAAATTTTCGCAATTTAACTACCCAAATATATTTAAATTCCCAAATATAAATACTTCTCTTTTGAAAAAAGACAAAAAAAGAACCAAAAAGAAAAAACAAAATGAATGATAACTTAGGTTGAAATTTTAAGTCCAACTCTAAAACAGCGTTTAATGTAAATGAGAATATTTAGTGATTACACTAAAACTTTACTAGCGGGACCCGTAAATATTTCACGGAATCAATTTAACCTATTTTGGGTTATTTCTGAAAACTCTATCCAAAAACCTGAAAGCGTAGCCCGTATTGTGTCTGTATGGAAAGATAGTCGCTCATCTGGTACTCATTGAAAAGTAAAAAAAAAAATAGAATACGATGTTTCCTTAATGCATTTTATAAATACAGTTTATATACTTCATGTAGAATCTTATTGACTTGATACGAAGCACTCGTAATATAAATATCCACTCTTATTTTTTCCATTTTCCCATAAACAATATATATATATATATATATATATATATATATATATAT
Source organism: Octopus bimaculoides (assembly GCF_046866305.1). NCBI lineage: Eukaryota > Metazoa > Mollusca > Cephalopoda > Octopoda > Octopodidae > Octopus > Octopus bimaculoides. The sequence continues at coordinate 12,645,393 of NC_142928.1, forward strand.
ATATATATATATATATATGCATTTATTAATGTATGTATAGAGCCACACACATACACAAACACACCCACACACAATCACACACACACGAGAGAATATGTGATATTGGCTCAAATTTCCATACAGTTATCATTCATTTTCAGTAGATAGATGAAGGAGCGTTCTATACACAATGAAGAATAATTAGTAAGGGAGTTTGTCGCAAAAATGAATATAATAATTTCAGAAGTTTGTAATATACAAAATATATTCAACTACAAAATTCATAAAGAATATTCTGCTTCATTTTTCTTACAGCTGTACAATGTTATGTATTAGACAATGGCTATCTTTTACAGCAAATTAAACTGTATCATCGTGATTAAAGTAAGGTTAACAATAATAAATGTCCACTCTCCCGTTAGTAACCAAGTAAATGCTATAGAATAAGAAACGAAATCATAATTGCTCCCTAGCAGTAATGAGATCTCCATAGTTGCAATTATATATCTGCAAAGAGAGTAAATACGGTTTAACTAAATTCATATATATATTTATCTCTCTCTCTCTCTCTCTCTCTCTCTCTCTCTCTATATATATATATATATATATATATATATATATATATATATATATATATATATATATATATATATATATATATACATGCGATGAATTTCGTTGCGTTTGAAAACAATAGAAAAGATTTAAAACAACGATCAGTGAGGTCACATAATCACTAGCACCTGAGGATATCATGCAGTTTATACTAGAACTTAGTAATTGATTATTCACCGGAAGGCTGCAGTTATTTGTAGAGTTCGTGTGAGTTGTATAATTTCTCAAATTAACAATAATAAAACTCTTGAATTTATTGCCTATAAGAATCCGGTGTGCTTTCGAAATATGCAGGTACAATAAAATCTAAAACATTACAGAAAAGAATATATTTTAATGTTTGTTACTGAATTATACTCTTATAGAACTGTAAGGGGTATTCAACAATAAAGTTCTCTTGAGTCTCCAAAACGCGACTATTAGCAAGTGCTGAATGCGACATGATATACAATGAACAAGTGTCACACACACCCACACACACACACACGCACACACACACATACTCACACAAACGCACATGCATATACTCACACGCACAAATATATACATAAACATATACATAATGCATACATACATTTATATATACATACACACACATTTAAATACATGCATGCATCTATACATTGATAGATACATTTCTTTTATTAGCCACACAGGGCTCAACGAAGATGGGACAAATACAATGTAGAGCTTTTCTTTTTGGGAGGGGAAAGGAAGGAAAAAAAAAAAAAAAAAAATTGGTGGTGTCGATCAAAAGGGATCGTAGGAAGGGAAAAAGGGGCAGTTCGATCAAAAGGGATCGAAAAAAAAAGAAAAGGAAAGGCCGATCAATAGGGATCGTGTATCACACAGTAATGTTCTCGTGTAAAAAGAGGGGAGGACAGTTTAGGTTTAGCCGTGGAAGGAAAAGCCCACGGAAAAGACCACGGTAACCTTGGTCAATATTCTCATTGAAGAAACTATAACAGTAAGTGACTCTCTTTTGCCTTTTTGTTTTATTTTTATTTTTTCTTGTTCATAGGGTTATGCTCAAGATGGCTCCGTCGTTCACACGTGCCATCCTTGCTACATTCACCCATCTTTTTTTGAAGCATTCACTAGACAAGACTTCCCTTTCTACTCTCAACTTCCTCTTCAGGTGATACTTGAAGAAGTTGATGAGAGATTGCCCAGAGAGGAAAGTCTTTGTCTCTAGACCTTTCAGACGCGTCCACCATACACATTCTTTCGCCATAGCCACAAGTACGATGAAAATAGCTCTTCCTTCCCGTTTGAAGGAAGGAGGCGCGACAATATTCACGATAGACTCGGCTGATAGACTGACTCGTCCCACACGCGATAGCAGTTGTTCGACGTAAGCCCACAGCTCGGAAATGGTGGGACACTGTACGAGTGCGTGCAGAACGGTTTCGTCGCTCTGCCGGCATCTCGGACAGGTCGGCCCCGTGTTTCTCGAGCCATGCCTGTAGAGCTTATCCCGAACGGGTAGTGCTTCTCGATAGCACTGCCAGGCCAGGGATCTCTGGAAGTTGTCCATAGGTCCCGGCCCGAAGGTCGTCTTAAACAGGCGGGTCAGGTATTCCTCGTCGACGCCCAGGTTCGCCCCGAGATCGTCGTCGTACCTTCCCTCCACTAATCCACTATAGAATGCGTTAGTTGTGATGCAGTCGCTCAAGGTTGACCCGGGTTGTTGGAGTTGCCGAAGAGCAGCGCGACACTCGCGGTGCCATTCGCCCTTCCTCGGCCTCTTCTTGATCGACGACTGCAGTTCGGTCATGGAGACGAGCTGCGGGAAAGCGCGCCGCACAAACGGTGACCACACCTGTTCACCGCTGTCTACGTAGAGCCGGAGATGTCGCAGTCTCAGCGCGTGTCTGCGCATCATCAACCACGGCATGCCCAGTCCTCCTTTTAACGGGTGTTGGCAGCAAACGGATCGCCTAACCATCGGAACGCTTCCTTTCCACAAGAAGCGGAAGAGGATGCGCTCCAGTTTGGTGATGGTAGGGTCGGGACAAGGAACGACGGTCAGGCGGTAGTAGATGACGGACGCGATGTACGTGTTCGCCACCTCCGCCCGACCTTTCAGGGAAAGCTTCCTCTCGGCCCATTGCCGGGCTAGAGTGGCCACCCTTCTCGTTATCTCGTCCCAGTTCTTCTCCGTTTGGAGGTCTGGACCAAACCAGACCCCGAGCATCTCAACCGGACCGTCAGTCCAACGTCCCACGACGGAGGCGCTACTTGACGGCATGGGGTTGCTTCTCCAGGTGCCGATCCGCAAGCCCACTGACTTATCCCGGTTGATTTTCGCTCCCGTTACCGCTTCGTAGTCTCTCAGTGTCTCGCCGACAAGCTCGATGTGCTTTTGGCTAGACACTATGACGGTGACGTCGTCCGCGTATGCCGACACGCTCGTCCCGCATCCCAACTCTCGCGGGATGCCCCTCAGCGTCGCCAGCTTCCGCAGTAGTGGCTCGAGAGTCAACACGTACAGAAGCGACGAGAGGGGGCATCCCTGACGGACCGAACGTGCAATGTCGAAGGGTCTTGATAGATGCCCATTGACGCGAACTACCGAACGGATGCCTCTGTACAAGGCAGCCATCCAGCCGCGGAAAATGGGACCGAAGCCGGCTGCTATGAGGACAGCCTCCAAGTATTGGTGGTCTACCCTATCGAAAGCTTTCGATTGATCTAAATTGATCAGGGCCCCACCCATGCCAGGTTCCTTAACTACCCTCTCTATGATGTAGCGCATCAGATGGAGGTTGTCATGGATGCTCCTGCCCGGCACCGCGCACGTTTGCGCCTTGCCGATCAGTTTCTCGATGACAAGCGCCAACCGCTTGGCTAACACCTTGGCCAAAATTTTCAAGTCTGCATTGAGCAGAGTGATGGGCCTAAAGTTATCTATGACGTCCCCCTTGTTTGGATCTTTCTTCAGCAGCGTTACGGCTCCTCGAATCACACAACCAGGAATGCTCCCGTTTTGCTGCCAGTTGCAGTACACCGCCACCAAGACGTCTCCAAACAAGTCTGGCTTACAGTTGTAAAGCTCGTAGGGCAGACCATCCAAACCCGGAGATTTGTCCCTCGAGCATCCCGCCATCGCGTCCTTCACTTCCGCCGCCGTGATGGCACCTTCGCAGCACTCCGCTTCTCTTGCCGAGAGTCGTGGCAAGCTGTGCAGGTAGGCACTGAAGTCCACCCTGCGTTTTCGCTCGCCATTCGTCCAAAACAGTCGAGCAAAGTGCCGCTGAAAGGCCTCACACATTTTGCTTGACTCGAGCAGTTCGCGCCCCTGTTCGTCCACCAGAGACCAAATGGTGGCTTTGTTGCCCTGTTGCGCCTCTGCCACCCGGGCCTCTCGTGCGGCTCCAACACCTTCGTTTCTTAGAGCACGCATCCTAGCCCTGACAAGGCACCCTTCGTGTTTGGCGTTGAAGTGTTGGTCAAGGGCCAACCTCGCCGCCAAAACGTCGGATGCGATGCCACTTCTAATTGCCTCTTCTAGCTTCTTAACTAGTTCACCCTCTACTCTGTTTCTGTCTATGGCTAGTGCTTTGCTATACCTAACCGCTTCTGCTTTTATTGCTCTCTTGAGGGCAAACCACCATTTGTTATTGATGATGGCTCCTGTCAAAGCCCTCTTTACTAACGTGCTAATCCGGTCTCTGAAAACTGGTCTCGACGGGAAAGACGCGTTTAGTTTCCAGTAACCGGAGCCCTGCCTATGTGTCTTATCTAAGTCTAGCGTACACGTCACAAGTTTGTGATCCGTGTAGCTGACTATGTGAAATTGTGGACACCCTATGCTATCTCTATCTACTCTCCTACACAGTATTCTATCTAGATACGATCTCGACGACCCGATGCGGTTTGTCCATGTCCACATTGGCGCATTCGGGTAATCGAGTCGGTACCTGTCAGACAGTTGAAAGCGTCTGAGCAGGTCTTTGAGTCATTTGCATCCCCGTCTATTCCTATCTCTGCCCACATAGTCTAGATGCGTGTCCAAGGTAGCATTCCAATCCCCCACTAAAAGTAAAGGACGAGACGTTCCTAGGAATACTTCTAGACGTCGAAAGAAATCCGGCCTACCTGTTAAAGGTGGTGCGTATACTGATATGAGTCGAAAAGCACACCCATCGCTGCCATCGACATCCAGAACAACCAATCTACCCTCCGGGTCTATGAATACTGTCTTTACTTCGAGATCCAGACTCTTGCGAAAGAGTACCGCCGTGCCACTACCGCCCATTCTCGGCAGACAGGGAGAAAAATAAATGTTAAACTGTCTGCCAAACATGGACGATAGGGCCCGCGGATCATGGAGTCTGGTCTCGCTTATGGCTATGATTTCTAGTTTATGTGACTTTATGTCATTTAGGAGGTACCCTTGTTTCCAAGGGGACCCCAAGCCACGCGCATTTACACAACCAATCTTGAGCATCATTTTGATTTGAGTGTTAAAGTTTTATAAAGAGAGTCACTTACCGTTTGAGAGTTTTTGTGTCTCCTCCTTCGGGTTTTCTTCGAGGAGATCACTATATAGTTTTTTCGCCAGGTATTTTTGGCATTTGCCAACTGCCTTTGGAAAAATAGATTTTAGTGTGTGGTGCAGGGTTGGTGTTATGTGTAGTATTTTGATGTGTTCTGGCGGTGTTGTGTATGGGTGGTTGCTGGTTTTTATGTCTTCGTTTGTTATGTTTGTTTTTGTGTTGATGTATTCCATCAACTCTGAGTTTTTTGTGTTGATGGCAGTGAGCATTGTGTGTGTACTTGCTTTTGGGGTTTTGTTGCTTGTGTTGTAGTTGTGTGTGCTTGTGTTGGTGTCTGGAGTGTTTTCGGGAGTTGTGTATCTCCCTGCTTTGTTTGTGTTTGCTTTTCTTTTCTTGCTCCTCTTCCTCCTTCCTTTCTGGGCTATTTGCCATTCCTCATTACTTTCATCTTCCGACAAAGGTTCTGAGGAATCGGACGGGGGTAGGGGCAAATTGTGAGCGTCTGTGTGTGCTTGTGTGAGTGGTTGTGTTGCTGTTTTTGTTGGTGCTGATGGCTTGTTATTTGTGTGAGGTGTGTGTGATGTGGGGGAGGGGGAAACAGTCTTCGAATTTTCTTTCTTTTCCCCTGCTTCCTCACTTGTTGTTTTTGCAGATGCTGTTGTCTTCTCAGTTGCCAGTGTTGCTTGTGTTTCTCTTGTTTTGATTGTTGATGGTGGTGTTGGTAGTAGGGTTTTTTTTCCGGGTTTTGGTGGTTGCCCTTGTTGCTTTTTTTTGGTTGGCGGCGGTTGGGCAACTGTCCTTGAGGTGTGCCTCGCTGCCGCATACATAACAACGTGGACGCCTTCCTTCCACCACTACATATAACTTGTGGTCCTTTGCCAGTTGGATGTGTGTGGGGATCTTTTGGCACTCCTCTTCAGTGATGTGGAGGAGGACTTCGACTTTTTTCCCCCTTCCCAGTTTTTCTCCTCTGCAGTAGCAATTTCTAATATATTTGCCTCCTCCATTTCGAGGCATATAGAACCTACTATCCACTGTGTTTCCACTTGTGAAGGGACATTCTTTACTGTCACCTTCGTCACTCTCTGTCCAAGATAACTCGGTATCATCACCAAGTCATCTGTGTGGAGAGAGAGTGTTGAAAATTACTTCGCTAACTGTTCGCTCTTAAAGCGTACTAGGACCGTGGCAAATTTTCGTCCCCAAGTAACATGACTTTGAAAGGGCCATATCGGTTTGAGACAAATCTCAATTTTTTGGGTGGAGAAATTCTCCGGTCGCTTCGTTTTCTTGTTGATAAGTCTGTATGATATGTGCTTCTTGTTTGTATTTTCAATAATTGCTTTTGGTATGTGTATTTGTACAGTGTCACCTTCTTTCGTGAGAAGGGATTTTGTGTCATTGATTTGTTTTTGGGTGAATGTTAATATTGTTCTTTTTTCTTTCGTTGCATCGGCAAAATTTGTTTTTGTGATGCTGGCAGATATGTTGTTTGTGGCGTTTGTGGTGTTGTTTATCTTGTTCGTCTTGTAATTGTTGATGGTGGTATTGACAGTGGTGTTGGTACTGCCAGGTTCAAAGGTGGTGGTAGTGGCGGCAGAGTTTGTCGAAGTAGTGGTGGTGTTGGTGTTGAAGGTCGGTGTCCTGTTGTTGTTGCTGTTGTTATTGTCACTGGTAGTAGCAGTGGTGAGGACAGTGGTCGTGTTAGCAAGGACATTTGTGTCGTTGTCGTTGTTGTTGCTGTTGTTGTTGTTGTCTTTGTCGTTGTTGTTGCTGTTGTTGTTGTTGTCTTTGTCGCTGTTGTTGTTGTTGTCACTGGTGACGGTGACAGGCAAGACTGCTGTAGCAGCAGAGTTTGTACACGTGATGGTGGTAGTGGTGGTGGTTGAGGCAGCAGCAGTTGACTCAGAATCATTGCTCTTCTTCATCACTTGTCTGCGTTCATGCGGAACGGCATTAAGTGTTTTCGCCTCTGGCATTAGGAGCGGGAAGTCGGCCTCGTTGAAAACCTTAGCCATATTCGTTTGAAAGAATATGGCTAGGAACGAGGAAGATATGTTTGAATTTTTGGAAATAAGGCTCTAAATAGAGCTATTTCCGATTTCAAAAATATATGTTCACGAAGTATTTTGTGTTATACACAACTTATACAAAATTTTAAAACAAAATAGGTCTTTTAAGAGGTGAAAAATGCAACTTACATGGGAGCCGATGTGTCTACCGTCCGTCCATGATGATAGATAGAAGATAGATAGGTAGATAGATAGATAGATAGATAGATAGATAGATAGATAGATAGATAGATAGATAGATAGATAGATAGATAGATAGATAGGTAGATAGACAGAGAGATAGATAGATAAGTAGATAGAAAGATAAATAGATATGTTTATATTATAGTCACAGAGGGCTGAACACAGAAATTGCACGAAATACAAGCGTAGAGTTTTTCATTTTCGAGGTGGGCTGGGTGGGACACACAAAGAAAAGTCAAATCAATAGGGATTGTAATCGTTGGGGGTGTGTGGTGTACAAAATTTATAAATCTTCCTAAAAACGGGAATAAATATTGTTTACAATTTAGGTGTATCCTTGGAGTGAAAAATCTACAAAAAAGCATCAAGGTCACCTCAGGCAGTTCAAAATGTACATAAAAGTAAGTACCTTTTCTCTCGTTTTCTCTTTTTGTTACAAGTTTATGCTTATAATAGTGTCGTCTTTCATACTCACCAATTTTGCCACATTTACCCATTTTTTTTATTGAAGCTTTCATTCGACAACGCTTTCCTCTCTATCCTCACCCTCCTTTTCAAGTGGTACTTGAAAAAGTTGACGATGGACTGACCAGAGAGGAAAGTGTTTGTTTGTAAACCTTTCAAACGCGTCCACCACACACATTCTTTCGCCATAGCTATCAGTGTTACGTAAACCGTTTTTCCTTCCCGTTTAAAGGAAGGTGGCGGAACAATATTCACGATAGACTCCGCCGATAAGCGGGCTCGTCCCACACGCGACAGCAGCCGTTCGACGAAAGTCCACAGTTTTGAAATATCTGGACACTGCACGAGTGCGTGCAGAACGGTTTCGTCGCTCTTACCGCATCTCGGGCAGGTCGGTCCGGTGGTTTTCGAACCGTGTTTGTAGACCTTCTCTCGAACTGGTAGTGCGTCCCGATAGCATTGCCAAGCCAGGGATCTCTGGAAATTATCCATAGGCCCCGGCCCGAACGTCGTCCTGAAAAGGCGGGTTAAGAATTTCTCGTCGACACCCAGGTTTTCCCCGAGAGTGTCGTCGGATCTCCCCTCCACTAGTCCTCTATAAAACGCATTGGTCGTTTGTAAGTTGCACAAGTTTGATCCCGGACGGCAGAGCTGTTGTAGAGCTTGGCGACACTCGCGGTGCCAATCGCCCAGTTTCGGTCTCTTTTTGATCCACGTTTGCAGTTCGGTGAGTGAGATGAGCTGCGGGAAGGCGAGCCTCACAAACGGCGCCCACACCTGTTCGCCATCGTCAATGAAGTTCCAGAGATGCCGCAGTCTCAGCGCATGCCTGCACATCATTAACCACGGCATCCCCAGTCCTCCATGTAACGGTTGTTGACAGCAAATGGATCGCCTCACCATCGGAACTCCACCCTTCCACAGAAAGCGGAAAAGTATGCGTTCTAGTTTCGTGATGGTGGCATCGGGACAAGGTACGACGGTCAGGCGGTAATCAATGACTGATGCGATATACGCATTAGCCACCTCCGCCCGACCTTTTAGAGATAACTTTCTCTCGGCCCATGTTTGGCTGAGTTTGATTACTCTACTGGTGATCTCGTCCCCGTTCTTATCCATCTGGAGGTCCGGATTGAACCAGACCCCGAGCAGTTTAACCGGTCCGTCTGTCCAGCGTCCCACTACGGAGTCACTGTTGGACGGTATAGGTTTGCTTCTCCAGGTGCCAAGTAGCAAACCTACAGACTTTTCCGGGTTAAGTTTTGCTCCTGTCACCGTTTCGTATTCTTTAAGTGTCTCGCTTAGCATCTCGACGTGCTTTTGGTTCGACACTATGACGGTGACATCGTCCGCATATGCAGACACGCTCGTCCCGTAACCCAGCTCCCGTGGGATACCCCTCAGTGTCGCCAGCTTCCGCAGTAGTGGTTCGAGCGTCAATACATACAGAAGCGCCGACAGGGGACATCCCTGACGGACCGAACGCGTGATGTCGAACGGTTTTGACAGGTAACCGTTTACCCGAATTACAGATCGGATTCCGCTATACAAGGCAGCGATCCAACCGCGGAAGACGGGACCAAAGCCAGCCGCCCTGAGGACGGCCGCCAGGTATCGATGGTCCACCCTATCGAATGCTTTAGATTGAACTAAATTGATCAACGCCCCACCCTTGCCAGTATCCTTAACTACCCTGTCCATGATGTAGCGCATGAGGTGGAGGTTGTCATGGATGCTTCTGCCCGGCACTGCGCATGTTTGCGCCTTGTCGACCAGTTTATCGATGACAAGCGCCAACCTCTCGGCTATTACTTTGGCCAACATTTTCAAATCTGCGTTGAGCAGAGTGATGGGCCTGAAATTATCTACAAAATTCCCCTTGTTTGGGTCTTTCTTCAGCAATGTCACTGCACCTCGGCTCACGAAACCGGGAATTCTCCCGTTTTGTTGCCAGTTGCAGTAGACTGATGCCAAGAGGTCTCCAAACAAGTCTGGCATTTGGCAATACAGCTCATAAGGTAGACCATCCAATCCAGGCGACTTATCCCTCGCGCAGCTCGCCATCGCATCCCTTACTTCAGCAGCTGTGATGGGACCCTCACAACACTCTGCTTCTCCCGCCGTGAGCCGCGGCAGGCTGGTCAGGTAGGCATTGAAGTCCATCCTGTGTTCCGACCCACCGCTCGCACCAAACAGTCGAGCAAAGTGCTGTTGAAAGGCCCCCACACATCCTTTCGGGTTCGAGTAAACTGCATCCCTGTTCATCGATTAGAGACCGAATAGTGGCTCTGTCACCGCGTTGCGCCTCCGCCACCCGGGCTTCTCGCGCAGCTTCGATCCCTTCGTTCCTTAAGGCACGCATTTTAGCTCTGACGACGCAACCTTCGTGTTTGGCGTTGAGGTGTTGGTTGAGAGCCATCCTCGCAGCCAAAACGTTGGTTGCGCTGCCAGTTGTAAGTGCCTCTTCTAGTTTCTTGACTAAGTCTCCCTCTATTCTATTTCGATCTATCGCTAGTTCTTTACTAAACCTAATAGATTCCGATTTAATTGCTATTTTCAGGGCAAACCACCATCGGTTGTTAACGATGGCTCCTGTTAACGCCCTCTTAATTAATTCGCTAATCCGGTTTCTGTAAACCTGCTGCGCAAAGAGCGAAGCGTTCAGTTTCCAGTAACCGGGACCCTGCCTATGTGTTTTATCTAAGTCGAGCGTACACGTCACAAATTTGTGATCCGTGTAGCTGACTATTTTAAATTGTGGACATCCTACACTATCTCTATCCGCTGTCCTACATAGAACTCTATCTAGATACGATCTCGATGATCCGACGGGGTTTGTCCAAGTCCACGTTGGCACGTTCGGATGGTCGAGTCGGAACCTATCAGACAAATGGAAACGTCTGAGCAGGTCTTTAAGGCACTTACATCCCCTTCTACTCCTATCCATTCCCACATAGTCTAGATGCGTGTCCAAGGTAGCGTTCCAGTCCCCTACTAATAGTAAAGGTCTTGACGTTCCCAAGAAAACCTCTAGACGTCTAAAGAAATCCGCCCGACCCGTTAAGGACGGTGCATACACTGCCATCAGACGGAAAGTACATCCGTTTGTGCCATCGACGTCCAAGACAACCAGCCTACCCTCCGGGTCTAGGAATATTGGCCTTACTTTTAGGTTCAGACTCTTCCGAAAAAACACCGCGGTACCACCACCACCCATGTTTGGCAGACAGGGAGAAAATAAATGTCGAATTGTCCGCCAAATATGGACTTGAGGCCCCGCGTGTTATTCAGTCTGGTTTCACTGATAGCTATTATTTCTATGTTCTGTGACCTGATGTCATTTAGAAGGTATCCTTGCTTCCAAGCTGACGCCAAACCACGTACATTTACACAACCTATTTTGAGCATAATTTAGTCGAAAAGCGTAAAGAGACGAGAGAGAAGGTTACTTACTCATTTCGACAGTTTTACACTGTTCCTCCTTAGAAATGTCTCTGAGTAGGTCTTTGTATAATTTTTTAGAGAGGTATTTTTGGAAACCCTCTACCGCATTTGGATAGAGGGATTTGAGTGTGTGGTGCTGTGTTGGTGTCAAATGTGATATTTGTATATGTTCTGGTGGTGTTGTTCTTGGATGATAGTTTGTTTTCAGGTCATCTTCACATATGTTTGTGTGATATGCAATATACTCCATTAATTTTATGTCTGTCGTGTTTATGACCGAGAGCATTGTATGCGTTTTTGTGGTGTTGGTGTTGGTGTTAGTTTGGTTTTGTAAGGGGCTTTCAGGGTTTGTGTACCTCCCTGCTTTGCTTGTGTTTGGTTTTGTCTTTTTTAATCTTTTTCTCTTAACCCCTGTGGCTATCTGCCATTCCACTGGACTGTCATCGTTTGACGAAAAGTCCGATAGATCAGAAGGGGGTAAGGGCAAGGCATGAGGTTCTATGCCTGTATTGTGTGTTGTGTGTGTTGTTGGGGATTTAGGTTTTGCATTTGTTTTTTCTTCGTTGGTGTTTGATTTCGTCGTTGTTGTTCTTGGTATTGGTGTTGGTCTATCTTTTGATGTTGGAGGTAGTGTTGTTTCCCTAATTGGTTTCGGTGTTGGAGTTGATTGTGGTGGTGTTGTTTCTTTTCTTGGTGTTGATGGTGATGTCGTTTGGTTTACTTTGTTGATGATCACTTGTGGGTTTGGTGGTGTTGGTAGCAAAGGTTGTTTTATATTTATTTTTTGTTTTGGTTGTAACTGTTCTTGTTTCTTTTTTTGTGCCAAAACGCACTTTGAAATTAGGTGCTCTTGGCTTCCGCAGAGGTAGCAACGCGGTTTTTTACCCTCCGCCACCACATAGAGGCTTTGTCTATTTTCCAAGTGAATCACATTCGGCAACTTTTCCAGTGAATCATGATCCATCTGGATCAAGATTTCAATGTTTTTTTCCGGTCCAACTGTTATTATGAACAACAGTGGTTTCTAACACGTTGATTGTTTTCAACTGAAAACATATCGCCGAAGTAATCCACTTGGACTCAATTTCTGGAGGGACATTATTTATTTTTATTCTACTCACTCTCTGTCCCATGTAGTATGGGACCATGATTAGTTCATTATTTTGTAGGGCTTCCATACTATATAATTTCGCCTCTTCTTCATTATTGAAACGAAATTGTACTGTATTAAATTGCAAACCCCAGTTTATATATTCTTTAATTTTCATAATTTTTTTTGCACAATTCTGAATTTCTGTTTTTGTAATTGGATTTGTTAATTTTTTACTTTTTCTTATTATTTTGTAAATGATTGTTCTTTTTTCTACGTCTTCTCTCACTTCTTTTGGGGTATGTAATATTAAATTTTGTCCGGACGTAGAAAAAAGGGACCTGGTCTCTATAAGTTCTTTGTTTGTAAAATGTAAAGTTTTTTTTTTTGTTTTAGCATGTCTGCAAAGTTTCTGTTGTTGTTGTTGGTGGTGGTGGTGGTGGTTGTGGTGTTGGTGGATGTGGTGGTGCTATCACTGGTATTGATGGCAGATGTGGTATTTTTGACTGTGTCAGTGGTGTTGTGGCTTCTATTCATTTTTCCTTCCTCTCTTTCGCTTGCTGCTGGTGAAGAGAGCAAAGGTTGAGTTGAACTGTTGCTGCTGCTGCTGCTACTGTTGTTGTTGTTGTTGTCGTTATTGTTGGTGGTGGTGGGGATGATTGCGTCAGCAGCAATGGTGCTTACGTCAGAGACATTTGTGACGGTTTTTACGCATGGTTTTGTAACCTTGGTTTACAGTTTTGTTTTTATTGTTGGTGTTGGTGGTGGTGACAAGGCTGTTAACAGTATCCATGACGTTGACAGCTTTGACTTTAGAATCTGTTGCTTCATTCTTTTTTTCGATGTCTGTTGTTGTTTTGGTGTGTGTGCGCGTGCATGACTTATTTTTTTGTTCTCCTAGCGTCTCAAGTCTAGGAAAATGTTCGTTCATCAAAGTTTCTGTCCAGCGTTCTATGACTATGTTTCTCGACATTTTTCAATGTCGAGAAGAAAATATATAATTTTTAAAAGGTTGAAACTGCCCCTAAGGGCCAATTCCTACCTTGAAAACACAATAAAAAGAAAGTTGGGTGTTTCACACACCTTATATACAAAAATTCCAACAAAATGTGGGCAATAAAAGGTCAAATAAACATTTACCTCTGCAGCCGATGTGACAGCACGTCCGTCAAGATGGATAGATAGATAGATAAATAGATAGATATAAGGATAGATAGATAGATAGATAGATAGATAGATAGATAATTCACCCCCCCACCCAAAAAAAAAAAACAAAGAGAAAGAATAAGACAAAAAAAAAAACAACGCGAGGACGTGGTACATGCAAAGTATACATGCATCAATCGATAAGAGTTCAACTTATTCTTATTTTCATGTTTTATTATTTGCAATTTTTATAATTTTACAATTTCACAATTTCTGGAGTAGCAATGGAATTCAATGAAAGTAGAAATGTTGTTTAGAACGTTCCAAAATATAGCCAAAAACAATTATTCCTTTAGGTGTGCTCAAAGTTTAAAAAATCCTGTCTGACAATGTGCGAATGTACGTCTGACAGCCTGCCTAAGTATTTATGCGTGCGTGTGTGTGTAAGAGCGTTGGTTCGAGATTTACAAACGAGGTATTTGTAACAACTTTGTCTACTCAAATATATATAACAATGTGCAAACATTGCAAATTGTTATGTTGATTAGACGTATCTGGAAAGTAGACTAAAGTATCATATAACGAAAGATTAAGACATATGTCAGATTCATTACCTCCGCCTTAGCAAAAGCGGAGGTATTGGTTTCAATCGTGTTTGTGTGTTTGATTCTTTGTCAGAGGACAACATATCTCAAGCACCGCTGGGTAGATTAGAATGAAACTTTCAGGGATATTTGTCGTCATGTCTGGCACGAATTGATTAAATTTTAAGATCGATCCGATACCGGACAAAGATTCTGGATTATTTTGTAATTTTTCTTTTATCTAATGTTTTAGAGCTGTCGGGTTCGTTCTTAGTATTCTCGTGTGTGAGAGCAGTCTAGCTTATTTCAGATATTCTCATTTAAATAATATTATCCGCCTAATCGTTGAGAGAACGTTCGTGTTGACTTGTTGGAGGTTTGCGATCTCTGAGTGCCCTTTGTTGGTTTTAGAACAATGTTAAACAAAGCGTGTTGCTTCATAGCGGATATTGAGTTAAGATATTCTGTCCCCCGAGCACTATAAATGAACAGAATTAATCCTTTAGTGGGACAATAAATACCTAAGTCAATACCGAATATTATTATCATTTGTCCGACACGTACTCAAATCATGCCCATACGTATACCTACCTCACCACATCAGACTTAACCTTCACCGAGCCTTACATGTATGCATAGCTAACATTACGATCGTTTCCATCATTAAAGTGAAAAATAACTCAACTAGTGTATTTTTCTAATACTATCGTTAAAGTATTTATTCTGAAAATGATATTTTCCTTTCGTCAGCCAACATGCGATTATGCAAAGATAAGCTCTGTGGTTCAGTTATCATAATATCACATAGAAAATGAAAAAAAAATGTGTTACTAATGATTTAAGAATTTGGTCCTTGAGTCGCTTTTCATTTTATGCAAGAGCCTTTGTTAGTACCCGGTTGGTAGTTTAGTTGAGATAAGATTATAAATCATTTTATTCTTCTTTACTAAAAGATAGCCAAAGTTATTTCAACTAACATAGGGGATGCGACAAAATACTGACAGGCAGATAAACAGATACATAGACGGGCCGATAAATAGACAGACAAATGGAATGATAGATAGATGTATTAATGAATTGACTACTGGTATGTTGCTCGCATTTTATTTTGCACTCGGAAGTGACAATAGCAATATTATTTTCGAATGTATGTTAACGCAGAATTCAAAGCCTTGTAGCTAAATACCATTAGGCATTTTATCTTGCGCTCTTGCAAATCTGACATCGACAGCCTAATATTCATCAATAAATATTTACAGACGAATGGCATGTAATATTTTAATGTTTCATATTAAATTACTCACGGGTATTGCGCATGAATATAAAACTGATGTTAAAGATAAAAGCTTAGCATATCTGTTGGTGAATGTAAATAGGGTTATACTGCGAAGATCTTCTTTGTATGTAATATGAGTAAGAATATTACAGAAGCTAGCAAATGATGTATGTGTAATTTACTTAAACATAGACATACACAAGCAAACTGAAGCATACAAGTGCGTGTATATTTTGATAAAGATGCGATATCAAATTCTTATAAAATCACATATGCGTACATACACATATAACATTCTGTAGATGAGTTTATGTGGTTGTGAGTGTATGTGTGTGCGCGTGCGCGGTTGTTTCTCAGATTTATAACATCTTTTGCTGATGCAGTTTTTCGGTTATGCTTTATAAAAACTATTCAGTTAAAACATTTTTCAAAATGATGTATGGAATATTTAATTTGTACAGAATCATACAAAAGGTTTGTCCGCATTCACGGAAATCAGAAAAGAATACGGACTATACCTGGTATCTGCCTAAGATAGGAGACAGTTTAGATGTTGTTTTGTTTGATAATCTCTAAGTATAATGTCGCTGGAGCAATATTAAAAAGAAAGTTAAACGTTATTGGTGCAGGCGTGGCAGTGTGGTAAGTTTGTTTCCCACCTACGTGGTTCCGGTATCAACTCCACTGCACGGTGCTATGGGGAAATGTCTTCTACCATAACCTTAGGGTGCCCAAAACCTTGTGAGTGGATTTGCTAGATGGAAAATGTAAGAAACTGGACGCATAAATATATGTGTTTGTGTGTGTGTATTATTTAATAAACACAATATATGTCTTTATATGCTACTATAAATTTCATGTGCTGAGAACATACCATACACTGTTTTATAGCACGTCTGGTGCCCAAGCACATTCATCAGACACTGCTATAAAGACAGACATAAGAAAATTATTTGGTTCCCCACTCCCTTTTCAGTAACGTAAAAACTAACAAAGTTGAAAGATTCCTGTCTCTCCTAGACGTACAGTTTCCAGTAAATCAGAAACGCAGTAAAATATTTAACACGTGGCCTTTGAAATAATCATACAGGTGCTGTTCCAATATGAAGAGAATCATCCCACGAGATCACCAACAAGGGCCCACTCTCATTGTAACTTTAGAAGCGCAGGACCCTGTCTCTCAAGCAGCGATGTAAGATTAAATCCGTTGCAGAAGTTACTGCAACGCCAGAAATTAATACAACCTTTAAGTAGAACTATATCGGACGATGCGAAGGACAATTCAAGATTCGCTACGCTAAACACATATTTTCAATCCAGTACAGGTACAAAATTATCGCTACTAAGTTGGCTAGCCACGTATGTAGTTTCGAATCGAACTCAAAACCACATACTATAAAGTGAAAAATAATCGAATAATCTGCACAATATGTTAACTGATCGAAAGAATGTAAGCTATTAATAGCTGAAAGAATTCGGAGCCTTTTCAGGACTAAGAATTCTAACTCGCTGCTGAACTCTAAATCTGAAATTTTCAGCGGTTGTATGCATATGCGTAGGTTCCTGTTGAAAAATTGGGAAGTGCTTCCCCCAGCGGATTAATCTCTACGCCACTATCTTTTCATAAACTCTACGGCACTATCTTTTCAGCCTAATAACTAGCAGTCTAAAGGAAATAACTTCACTCTTTTCCGATTTTGCTTCTTTGTGATTACTTTTCGTTTTCCGGTTTTTCAACCTTCCACTTTTTATATATACTGCCTTCTTGCCTTTTCTCGCTTCTTTTCATAGTTAGTTATGCCAAGTGGGCAGTGTCTGATGATTGTGCTGGAACACCGGACGTGGTAGAAGACAATGTTTAGCATGTTCTCAGCACATGAAACTAATAGTAGCATCTAAAAACATATATTGTATTTATTTAGTAATATTTATCTCTCACAAAATAGAGTACTTTTTCTGTTGCGCTTACCACCACGGAACAGTACACTATACATGTGTGCGTATTTGTCCCCATCCACTAAATACCAACCGGAATTCGTGCGTTTATGTCCCCGTAACTTAATAGTTCGTCAAAAGAGATGTGCAAAATAAGTGCCACGATTTTAAAAACAACATTTAAAAACAACATTCAACAAAAGAATCTTCAGGGTGTGGTCTAATGACTGAAACAATTAAAAGATAAAATATCATGTCTAGCTTTCTCTTTTCCTGCTCATCATTCCACCCTTTCCTCCTTTATCTAGATGAAAGAAAAAAAAGCCCCAACAATTTGTTGTTTGCATTCATAATGTGGAGAAATGATTTCAAATATATAAACATTGTATATTATCTAGGTTACTCTTGTATAAATCGTTGGACATTTCAAAAGTAATACGTTGTAGCCCATACATTCCATGTAATGTCTTCTTCCGACAACTCTACAACTCTTGTAATATCGACGCAATGTTACCAGTTGTAATGTTTTTTTTTATCACTATTGTCGCGAGAGTGTTTTAATAAAAGTTGTCCCTTCCAAATCATTTTGGGGCATCTCACCTAACTTGAAACCCACGACGTCTTCATTCAAATTCTGTCATACTTGCACAAATATGGATACAATTCTACGGTCTTTATTCCTCGAACTGCCAGAATTCGGAACTCTCGTCTGTCTCATTCTTTTCTTCATTCTTACGAACCGTCAGACTTTGTAACTGTCTTCCATCTCATTGCTTTCTTCATTCTTATGATCTGAACTTTTAGAAACACAAAGTAAATGCATTCCTCTCGATTTCATTCCTCCATCATTATTATTTACACTGAGTGACATTTCATCTTGTCTCGAACTTCTTTATAAGAAAAAAAAATGACAAACTACTTTCCACATAAATCAGGGCGCTTGATCTGGGAATTAAAGTAATCTTATGTAGGAAATATAAGAGATACTATCAGAATTTTAATGTTTTGAACATCCATAGATACTTAATTTATAAAAGTAATTTCACTTTCTCCAGCGAAACAACGACCCACATGTATAGGATTCTACATGTGATACAACAAATATGTACGGGTGTAACTGTTAGGTGAAAAATGATACGCAAACAAGATCATTAGAGAATTTCCATCAAATGTTAGAATATATTTACAAATATAAAGGCGGCGAACGGGCAGAGTCATTGGCAAGTCTGTCAACATGCTTAGCGGCATTTTATGCAATTTTACGTTCTGAGTTCAAATGCCACCGTGGTCGACTTTACCTTTCGTCCCACCGGTGTCGATAACATAGATACCAGTCGAGCACTGCAGACGGTGTAATCGACTTAGCCTCTCCCCGAAATCGCTTGCATTATGTCAAATTTGAAATCAATAATTATAAATATATTTTTTAACATAAATTCTTAACAATTTAATCGTTGAGGAAACGCAAAAGATATTTTGTAAAGATATCGTAAATAGAACAATTAATTAAAAAAAATATCCCGATAAAAATAAAGAAAAAAAAAACATTAAAACATATAAAAAGAACAAACAAACAAAAACAAAGCTTTCTTTTCTGTGTAATATCAAAGCAAAGTTGTTTCTTCGTTTACTTTTCAAGAAAATGAAGAAACAGCAGTCATGTATCACTTATATCTTTTGTGGTTCTACATATTGAAGAGAAAGAATGGAGCTGATTATACGAATTGTCACCATCCTATTAATTAGTCAATATAAAATAATTATATGAGCACAATACTAAATAATTAGTGACACTCCTACATGCGGTAACCATATAATTTTCAATTTTCAATTTGAATGTCCACCACCCCAAGTTTAGTAAACAGCACTCCTTCATACAAAACATTCATCTCTGTAAAATCAAATCTAAAATAAAAATATACATCTTGAAGGTAAATTTTTCGAATACTCTTTCATAAAACGTTTCTAAATTTCGCATATATTTGTATTGATTGGAATCAAAGCTCTTGCTGTCTCATAAAGCATCATACAGATAAATGTTTTCGTAAATTGAATATATATATGTTTCAACAACGACGAATAACAAAGACAAACAATAGCAAAAATTATACATATGCATATATAATTAATGCAGGCATCTGTATACCTATCTACATATTTATCAATATTTCTATGTATCTTATCTAAATATGAATCTAACTATCTGTCCTTCGATAGATACAAACACAAGCACACACGCAGACACACACTCACATAAAACCGCACGCTCTCAAAGCAACTCACCTGATGGCGTAACGGTACACACAGTGCTGAATCGTATTTGTTTATATGATATTTTTCTAATAGTATAAGGAACACTCAGCAACTGTAACACCTGTTAACAGTGCGCAGAAACACATATAACGATATGATCGGTGTGAAACTTGAATTTGCTACACGTGAGGCATTCCGGCTATGGCTTGGATCCCGACAGTTTTGATAGCCCAGTCTTCGGGTCGAGTGCCTCTCTGTAAACACCCCAAATTAACACACAAACAGTCGTTGGCCATTTTCTCTATACCAAATATACACTTCGTATATATATATATATATATATATATATATATATAAATATATATATATATATGTGTGTGTGTGTGTGTGTGTGTGTGTGTGTGTGTGTGTGTGTATTTTTATACTTTTAATTGTTTCAGTCATTTGACTGCGGCCATACTGGAGTAGCCCCTTTAATTGAACAAATCCAACCCAAGAGTTATTATTTGTATGTAAGCCTAGTACTCATTCTATCAGTCTGTTTTGCCGAACCGCTAGGTTACGGGAACGTAAACACACCAACAATGGTTTTCAAACAATGATGGGAGGACAGACACAGACAAACAAATACACACACGAGCGCGCGCGCGCAAACACACCCACCCATACACGCACACACATGCGCGCACGGGTGCACACACACACACACACACACACACACACACGACGGGTTTTTTTCAGGTTCCGTCTGCCAAATCCATTCACAAGGCTTAGAAGACAGACACTTGCTGAAGGTGCTTCACAATGGGACTGAACACAGAACCATGTGATTGGGAAGCAAGCTTCTTACCACACAGCCATTCCTGCACACACACACACACACACACACACACTCGCACACACACACATCTAATTGGACAACTATTGTTTAAAACTATCTAGGCTTAGCTACGGTTGGATAGACACCAACCGGTCAAGAGGGTAGGGCGCGCATGCATACGTACACCCACACTCACACTCACACGCGTGCTATGTATATTTCCCCATATCCATATACACGCGTACATATATGTATATACACATATACGTACACAAGCACACATCCCTTCATTCTACTATACACTTATATAGATGGAGTGTATATATCAATACAAGGGTTATAGGAGTTAATAAATAGACTTTTAAGAAGGCTATATGCAGATAAATATAATAATAATAAATAACTATCCTTATGTATATATACATGCTAAGAAGTATTCTATTTATAGTAGATACACTCAACTAATGAACCATTATGGTGGTTATTCGTAAACTTAGTGAATTTACGTGTGATTGCATATCATTATTTCCACTGTTTGGTTAAAACAAGGAACGTTTCCTTATGTACTTCTTTTTGGAAACCCGGTTGTCAATATAACATGGTGTGTTATAAACAGTTGTACTTGTGGTTTTTTGTCACTTTAGTTACAAATTAAGTTAATTAATTCAAAACGGGATACACTGTCTGCAAGTCGTTGGGTACAGTATATAATCCTCCATTTTCTAACTGCTATATATCGCAAGCCACTATACACATTTTTTTCTTTCCTCGTT
The DNA here is from genome assembly GCF_046866305.1 of Octopus bimaculoides. Lineage (NCBI taxonomy): Eukaryota > Metazoa > Mollusca > Cephalopoda > Octopoda > Octopodidae > Octopus > Octopus bimaculoides. The sequence continues at coordinate 12,666,530 of NC_142928.1, forward strand.
TCTTTCTATGTTCCTTTCTGTGGAAGAGCGTAGGCTCGAAACATTAAAGACCTTTTCACTTCCTATACGTTCTACTAATACATCTGTTTGTTTTCTACGCCACCTGTCTTCGTCTGTTGTTTTTATTTTTGTGAATTTCCCCTATATATATACATACATACATACATATATATATATATATATATATATATATATATATATATATATATATATATATATATATATATATATATATATATATATATACATACATATAATTAGGAGAGTGGCTGCATGACTTCCTGAATGGTAGAAGTCAGACAGTTGCAGCCAATGGAGAACTATCTAGGGAAACACAAATATTGAGCGGTGTTCCACAGGGAACTGTTCTGGGGCCACTACTGTTCATGCCCACTTCTGGACATGCCCACGGTCACTCGGAGAGCCACTGTCACTAGCTATGCTGATGACACAAAGATATCTCAGGCAATAAAGAATCCTGATGATATTGTAAGCCTGCAGAATGACCTAAATGCAATATATGAGTGGGCAGAGCAAAATAATATGCAGTTCAATGCAAAAAAAATTCAAGTACTGCGCTACAAGACCACACGTACCTCCCAACTGGCATACACAGGGCCTGGAGGTACTGCAATCCCAGAACCACAAACAGTAAGAGATCTGGGCATCAACATGTGTAGTGATGCATCATTTCACATGGACATTGTCAAGTTGACAGAAAAGTGCAGACAACTGACAGGGTGGATACTGAGGACTTTCCGTACAAGGGATCAAAAAGTCATGTTGACTCTATGGAAGACATTTGCTCTGAGCCGCCTAGACTATTGCTCTCAGTCGTGGTCACCACACAGTGTTAAGCGGACAGCAGAACTCGAGGCAATTCAGCGGCACTATACAAAAAAGATCGCCACAGTCCAACAGATGAACTACAGGGAGCGACTGAAGGCACTAGGTCTCTACTCCCTGGAGCGCAGGCGGGAGAGATATGTAATAATATACATATGGAAAATACTGGAAGGACTGGTGCCAAACTTTGGTGTCAAGTACTACAGGAATGCCCGCACGGGTCGCCACTGCATGGTGCCAAAGGTACCGTCCACTGCATCTCACATAAGAACGAGATACTGCAGCAGCCTCGGTTTCAGAGGACCTCAGCTCTTCAATACCCTGCCAAAACATTTGAGAGACATGAAAGACATGGATGCAGAGGTCTTCAAGACAAAACTTGACGCTTTCCTCTCCACGATACCAGACGAACCAATGGCTCGTAATGAGACGCAGTTTAGGGCAGCTGTGTCAAATTCTCTTATACACCAGATGTGCCATCAAAACTCTTGATTGGACCATGTCAGGTGGGGGACAAGAGCCATGCAAGGGACGTGAAAATCACGGTGGTGCACCAGCATGACCGCAGCCACTTGTCTGAAACACATAACAAAAAATATATATACATATATATATATATATATATATATATATATATATATATATATATATATATATATATATATATATATATATATATATGTATATATGTGTGTGTGTATATATATATAAATATATATATATATATATACACACGCAGCATTGCACCTAAGGACCTATGGGCTTTTTTCTACACGATCGGAAAGTTGAACTGTGCACTCGGCTGTTTTTTTCTTCTCTCTCTCGGCATCTCTTTATGCCTTTACTCCTTCTTCTATGTCATCATCTATTTGTCTCTGATAACGGAATATTTCATACTCTAGGATATCCCAGAAACAGCTGTAAGACTTTAAATTTTTTCCAATAATAATAATGTATATATAACTTGAAATGCTTGCCTTGCCTTAACGTTGATTGCCCTCTATAACAATGATATATCCGCTATATCCGAAATCTGCAATGGCTCCATAACTATGGTCACGTCTATAAACTGGAACCCTAGTATTCCGTTACTGCACTTAACTAGCCTACTTAATTTTTTAGATGACTTGTGAACTAAACCCAGTCGCGTATTGTCCTTGCATTCGAAACGCGGAGTAGATGAACGGGACAACTGATCAAGTGGAATATTCTTTATCTTGCTTGTCTCATTTCTCCGTTTGTTTTTTTCGTTGTCCGAAAAAAAGTTCGTTTTTTGTATTCGTTTCTCATTGTGTTTAACGTCCTGTACCCATATATGGCATATATGTATACATATAGATGTACGTATGCACATATATGTATGATATATGCATATATTTATATATTATTTATATTATATGTTATATATATATATACATATATATATATATATATATATATATATATATATATATATATATATATATATATATATATATAAAATGTGTGTGTAAGCGTAGGCGTTTGTGTATTATATATATCATCAAATGTCTTTCTGCCTCTCTGTGTATATACACAGAGAGGCAGAAAGACAGGGAGAATTTGAAAGAAATACACATATGCATACATACATAAGTGTATATCTAATTTTTCTTTCAGACAATTAGAAAAATTGTTCTCAAAATACTGTTAAAATTCGCAAAACTTCATGTAATAAATGTGTCTGATAACCAACTTCAGGCCATTCGAATACAGTTTTATACATTGTTGATAATTTGTTCTAGTGCTTGAACTATCTTTCCTCTAGCGTTTGATCTGTCCTTCCATTTCGCAGTATTTTTCTATACGTTCCTAAAGCATTTCGTACAAGCATTAGCACATTTCGTGCTAGTTATCCTTATATATACACATTTATGCACATAGATATATATATAGTTTTCTGTATCTCCAGTCCAGTTTGATGAATTGACCTATCATTAGTTGGGCACGTTCCTTGGTATTTTTATAGTTTTCATCAAATATATAATTGTCTTAAAGATATCGATATACATTTAGCATGTGTAGTTCATTTAGACCCGTCCCATGTGACAGGTCCTTTAAACATCTTATCGTAGCAGTTCAGAGCGTCATTACCATACTTTCTAGCATTTCTTTTCTTTTCTCTACAAAATAATAATAATGTTGAAAACCTTAAAATAAGTTGATATACATTGATAAATTACTTTTCCTAATATCATGTTCATACATGAAAGAAACCATTTATCGATGGACATTAATAGACTTTCTAACAAATGTTGTTATCGCTTGATGTATCCCTTGTGATATGGATCCGATATGCATTGAACCACACTTTGCAGTGAAACCTGAGATTTGCAGAGTATATGCATCTTCCCATATTAGAACATACCTTTGAGAATGTTGCTCACTAATGCAGTTATTTATATATAAAACAACAATACGTTACCAATTTTTAAATCTCAAATATATCTAGTTCTTACATGGCAATTGACAATTTAGTTATACACACGATGATTATTTATGTTGTACTCATTCTCATAAGCTAAAACGAGTTTTGCTATATATCAGCCTTCCGAATGACCTATACGATGTGCAGCTACATATTGCATAGACCTACACACGATTATTGATGATTAAATGCAAAATATATTCATATTGCAACATCATGCAATTCCTAAAATGCTAAATGTGATGAATTTATAAAATCGAAAATATATACCAATTAGAAAATAAAACCTCACACAAGACTATATAATGCGTTTTGAGCAAAAATTGTGGACTCTGTATATGAGTAATCTAGTGTGTTTGTTTTAATGATCTACCAATGTATAGAGTAAGTTTCTCTGCCATACTATTATCGTCCTTTTCCTGCGGCTTACCAGAAATCCACCCCCACGTCCTCTGCTCTAATTTTCTTCTTCTGAGTGAAGATCTTCAATATTTCTTTCGCTGTTGTTTTCTCATGCACCTCCTTAGATATCTTCGAGCTCCATTTCTGTCAGCTAGCGTTTTTTTTTATTAATAATATTATTATCAATATATTCTTGTTTGTATCACGTGCTTTCACAGTACTACAGAGCGCAGCTCTATGTGCCTTGGGTATGTACTGTTATTTGTTTTGATGTTATTGTTACTGTACTGAAAAAGCTTACCGTAAGATGTGTGCGTGGCCAAATAGTGCTGCTTTCTGTATGCTATATATATTGGAAGGTTCTGTATACGTGATATATATTCGTAAGTCCTTACGTATTCTTTTTTTTTAACCATACCTCATGTACTTATTACAGGAAATGCTTCTTTTTTCAGGATCAATGTTTGGGTTATCTATAATTCCAAATATTTGTATTTTGAGAGATTCTCCGTTTCTTGTAGAGATACATTGTCATCCGTTGGGGGTGATACATCGATTAGAAAGTACTTTTCCTTGATGATCTCTAACAGTTATATCCGATCTACTAGCCTTGATTTATCTATCTGTGTATATTGGAATACACAGAATTTTACAGGAATGACCAACCATTTATTCCTTCATCTTCAGTCTTGTAATGTGTGTTTAAGGGATGGTTGCTATTTTAAGAAATAGTATGGGAGGTTGGTTGGTGGAGGGGAGTATATTGTAATATTGGATATTCCAATATACACATACAAAAAAAAATTCCTTTTGATTCCACAATGCTCTCTTCCACCAAACAACCTTGCCCACTATTTCTAAAAATAGTAACCTTCCCTTAAACACAGATTACATGACTGAAGATGAAGGAAGAAAAGGATGGTCATTCCCCTAAAATACTGTATAAATACTTAAATATGATTCTTTCTGTATATATGCTTCTATCCAATCATAATTTTTGAGGAACTTAAAATAATTATAAATTTATTTTACAACCTATTTTGAACACTTTCATGTCAACTGTTTAAATATTTTATTTTCTTATCATTGTCAAAGATTCTGTTTCTTAACATTTTCTTATTATTATCAAAAACTGTATAACTGTATTTTAATACGACTATGATAACCATCTTTTAATACAACAAAGGTTACACAAAGCTTTACATTTTACTTTAGATAATCATTTTTTTTTAAAGTGAAACCGGTGATGTCAATAACCATCTTTAAAACACCTCTGCATATTCAAATCTTCTTTCCTATATATTTTCACTCGTGCGGTACATTGCAAGTTCACTTTGTTATATATATATATATATATATATATATATATATATATATATATATATATATATATATATATATATATATATATATATATATATGAGTTTCTCATTGGGTTTATGGAAAGTTTTGTGCGAGGAGGAGTTTAGAACTTTTTTTTTTTTTTTAGTTGTTATGGTATGTGGTTTGCCTCTGAAGAATATGTCTAAGTATTCCTCAACATATCAAAGTTTTACTAGCACTTACATATATGCATTGTGCCCTTTAAATAATCTCAATTGTTTTCAAATTAGGAAAATGATAGAAGTGTTGGGATTGACAAACACATGTTTACATGTAACTTTATTTTCTCGACCAAACATATCAGCGCGAATATATTTTCAACAAGTAAATTCGTTTTAATCAACAACTGGTGTATGCAACATCATAGTCGTTGTGCAATAATATTAAAAGAGGAGGAAAATTAACCTAAACAGCCGAATTAGCTAAAATGGTTAGACGATTATTGGAATTTCTCTGTAGGTATTATGCCGAAACGAAAAGTATATATTCTTCGTATATTTTCATTAATAATTCCGTTGTTAGCTTCAAATTTTATATATTATCTTAATCAATGACGTTACCTTTTCTTACATTTGCCATGTACCCTCTTTCATCATTATTATATTAAAATTATTATTAACAAGTTTATGTGAAATGGGTGACCAAGTAAAATCGTTAACGCGGCATTTTGTCCGTCTTTACGTTCAGCGTTGACACTCTGCCATGGTCTACTTTACTTACCTTCTTCTCAGAGACGATGAAATAAGTAACAGCTAAGCACTGGGATCGATAAAATCCACAAACACTCAACCACAACTTTTCAGGCCTTATTTTAATAAATGATTGTATCGGACGAGGCATATATAAAATAAAAATTATTAACGATATCCAGAAGTTCTCTTATTTCAAAATATTTCTCGTTGCACCGGAATGATTCATGCGTTCATTTAATATGTTCCACAGTTTGTAAAAAATTTCGGTATTAGGTATATGGTAAATAACAGTCGTTCTTTTGTTATCCTTCGAAATATCATCCAATGAACTAACAAGAAAATTATAGGCCGAATCATAATTAGTATGTTTTATACCTAGTGCATTGACTAGCATACCAGTTACATAAACATCATCTATCCAAAAGCGCGGAACTTTTAACGAAATTTTGAGTAAACGGACGGGCATGTCAGGGCTGAAGATATAAGCAGATCCCGAGCAATAAACTTCATAAGTGTTATTAGGATATTCTTCACGTGAAACATACCACTTACTATTTTTGTCTCTAATGATTTGCATAGAATTCCATACATTACACAATATAAGTTTTTCCCGAGCATACTTGTACTGTTGTAGATATCTCAAATGTTTTACCACTTGAAAAATATCGACTAATATATCATCATCTGTTTTCATTATATATGAGATATTGTGGCAGTTTGTTGCGATCCAGCGCAACGCTACCATTGCTTTGGAATTTAAGTTTCGATATGTGTCGTTGAATTCACTCTGTAATATGTCATTATAACGGTCAGATTCTAATTTGACCATATCCATAACGTGACGGTTTTTGACGACACCCATCACAAATAATAACTTGATTTTCAATTTGCCCAACAGTTTTTTGTCGCCCCATGTTTTTCGTATTGCACTTCGTCGCTTAATGTTCGTTGGTGCTGTGTGAATATAAACAATCATAAAATCATCGGGGGCACATTGTAAAGATGGGTTAATGATGTGACGTGAGTAATAAGGCAGCTCTTCTTCTGACAACAACGACAATGATGAGCTGTTCCGAAGTGAATTTCGAACTTTCATAATTTCATTTTGTTTTGACTGTAAACCACCATGTACTCTTAGCGATAAAACATGTACTGATGAATTATCTTTGCTTTTCTTATTAATATTTATATTCATTGTGCTCTTGTTACCTATTGTATTATTCTTCACATTGTTCCTTTCAAACTCCTGCAGATCCTTCCACGAGAACCAGGAAAACATTGCCGGTTTCATAACTTGTTTCGTCCTAGAAGACAGATGAATTTGAACGAAAAGTATAAAAAATGCCAGGAAGATGAGAAACCTGGAGAATGTGCGGTTTATTTTGCGTCTGCACAGCAACATTGCGGCCGTTTTTAGAAAGATTCACTTCAAATTCCAGCCTGATCTGTAATAACGAAATAAGAATATTAGAGAAAAAAGTAAATCAATATTTTCGGGTGTACGTATAAATAGATATATACTTGTATATATACGTATAGGTACATAGATGAAACCATACATGCATACATACACGCACGCATAGATACACGCACGCATACATATATATTTGTTAAACTGGCCAAATCTCCAAAGTCGATGTCAATCATATTCTTGTTTAAGGAAAGTAAAATTAGATATGTTTATACGAGGTGGTATCAACAATTTTCCACACTAGTTAAATTTCATAAAAAATATATTATTTACGTAACTTTTAACATCATCTCCTTCGAAGTAGTCGACTTCTAAATAATCACACTGACCCCAGCGTTCCTGCCACTTTTGGAATTCGTCCTTGTTTTCCGTAAGTGAATCGAGAGCCTGCTGCGATTCAGTCTGGATCACGACAACGGTGTTAAAATGGCAACCTTTGAGCTGCATTTTTATCGTGGGGAAGTGATGGAAATCTGCAAAGTGCTACATCTGGTGAATAAGGAATAGCGGAATCGATACGTTTTGTTTTTTGCGAGAAACTCACGACGGAGAAGAACTCGTGACAGGGTGAATTGTCGCAGTGAAAAGACGGGTTCTTCACGCTCCACGGATCCGTTCGCTTCTGCCCAATGTCCTCTCTATAACGCTTCCAAATGCCAACATAGAATTCTCGATTGACAGTCTGATACTGGGAGAGAAATTCTCGAAACACAATACCACATTTCCGGGAGCGACGCTCGTGTCTGGTCTTCCATATTGCTCATCGTCTTCCAGGAATGTTCTTCCACTTCTAAAGCGTCAGTGCCGCACGAGACATTACGTACGACACAATGACTCGTCACGGTAAATTTAGCGACCCATTGCTCAATGTCTTTGTAGCAGACGTACCGAATTTAACTAAAACTTTCACGTTGGCTCTTTGTTCCAACTTCCTGTCCATGATATAATCGTAGACGACAACATACACGTGATCACAAAAACCACAAATGTCACAACTCGGGAAGTAAAAAGAGCGATGAAACTCGATATACTTTAGCGGGAAGGTGATTGCTAACTCTCACTCACGCATAGAATCGTGTACTGCCGTCTGTTGGCGTGTTATGGAACTAGTACGGCTTCTGCGTGTGTGCACGCACGCACACACACACACACACACACACACACACACACACACACACACACACACTAACACACACACACTAACACACACACACGCACACACATATGTTTAATATGAATAGATTGTGGAGTTGTGTACCGTAGTGGCTCTTAGTCAGATTTCATGTTGCGTCTAACCGTATCATTTACTATTAAACACCAGTGATCGCTTAGCATGAGTAATCCCGATGTAATCCTCCAGTTTCGATTCGCTGGATTATGAATAATATAAAGATGTAAATTTCAGACAATTATAAACAATGCGGAGGTTGGTGCATCGTCAATTTTTTTGTTCTCAATTTTACAGTCAGTCATACAGCAGAATTAGTTGGTTAGATTGACCGACACGTAGTCCTGTTGCACAGAACATGTGCAACAGAACTACGAGTTGTACAAGTAACTCAGCACTGTCCACCATGCACCTGAATCTTTCGACAAGTTTGGTTTTCGATTCAAGCCACTCTTTTTGAATGAAGGGGCACAGCATACTATGGTATGTTTCCTGCGTTACTGCAATAAAGCTGAGGGGTAGCGACAGAAAGGGTCTGAAAACTGGAAACACTCTGGGGAGCAGAAACACGTGGGGGTCAATCATTTATATTATATGACCAACAGTAAAACTAAAAAAAGGGTTGACGAAGTACCACCTCCGCATTTTTTGTTATTGTTTTATACATATATATATATATATATATATATATATATATATATATATATATATCCATCCATCCATCCATGTATCTATCTATTTATCTATCTATCTATCATTCTCTCCCTGTCTCTCTTCATATATATATATATATATATATATATATATATATATATATATATATATATATATATATATATATATATATATATATAAATTTGAAGAAAAGTAACAAAAATATATCAGTTTATAGCAGTACGTACGTTTCGTACAAACTTCATTTATTTATGTAATGAGAACACCACATACGATGTGCAATGAAAATGTACTCATCAGCTGCATAATGGAAGTTCCTTTTAGGAAGTCATTTTGTAGATGTGTGTAAATACAAGAGTAGGAGATGAAGAAAAATACCATCTTGACTGGGCTGTTAATCAACAGTCTAGTGAATCAAACTGGAATTTAATTTCTATATATTCTAATTGGTAGGGGTAAGATAGCAGTAATTTCAATTTAGAGGAATGTAGATTAAGTAGTATGGGACAGCAGGTTAGGGGTAAATCAAGCAAGAGAAGAAAAAAAGAAAAAAGAGATAAGAAAAAAGAACAAATATATATAGAAATAAAAATGAAAATGGAAGGACAATATCCTAAGGAGTGGCTAGAGGAAATTTAAGGTAAGGGAACTTAGGTCAAGATATTGGAGATTCATTATTAAGAATATATCTATTCGTCAGTGTATTTAGAATAATACAACAAAACACTAAAGTACTAAATTTAAAACCATAGAGAACATTATTCGCTGTGTATATCGATTCACCATACCAACATGGTCCCACTCGCTACCCCTAAATATACACATGTAACTCACAAGAAGAGAATAAAAAAAACCAGGAGAATAAGAAGCTACGTAATCAGAAATTTGTTAATTTTAATCATATTGAGGTTTTATGGAACTCCTTAATGCCCTACGATAGAAAGAGTAGTAACGAAACCTATCTTTTGTTGTGCTCTAACTTTTTCTATTTCTTTTGTTTAATAAAAACGCAATATGGCTGAACGTTCATCAAATATATTTGCTAAATCTTTATCGAATATTGAAACTTCTGTTACTGTCTCTCTCTCTCTGTGCAACTCAATGAAAGTTTTCTGAATATTTGAATATATGATCGTTGCAACATATTTTCCAGAATTGTTTTTTTGTAATTTTACAGTCTCTTAAATCCTATATTTCATTATATTATGTTATATTCTAATCAGCAACAAATCATCGAAACGGGTTTGATATTTGAATAAATCTGTTACAGAATTTAAGTCACAAAATGCTGTTTTTCACGTGCAAATTCAGAACTCAAAACATATTCTCATATATGTATATATATATATGTACTTATTTTATCTTTTACTTGTTTCATATTTGCATATACATACACACACGCACACATATATATATTAATATATATATATATATATATATATATATATATATATATATATATATATATATATATATATATATATATACACATATGTGCATATATCGTCACTTCCCGATCCACCACAGGCGACGCGACGTCACCGAATGACCGGTGCCGTGTCCGTCCCGCTCGCCCGCGACGGAACCGTGGCTTCAACTCCGGGTGTCGTGGCGGTGGTGCCCGCAATCTCCGCGCGCTCGCAATCCCGGCATCGTCGCTTTGGCGCTTCGGTGGCCGACAACACCTTTTCGGTAAATTGTCGGCATTTTATATTTTTTATTTCGAGCATGCCCATTGTTTGTTACTGATTTGTCGACTATATAGTATAGTAGGGTACAATTTGTAAGAAAAACAGTACCATTACGCAGTTCACTATAAATTTGGAAACGACATGTTATACCGCTTGGCATTTGCACAAGAAACCCCTATACCAACATTTCGGAGTATTTGGTTGTCAATCTGAGGACAGTGTAGAGTATTTAGAAAGGGTTGGATGAGTCAAATTGTGATTGCTAAGAGTGCAGCAGCTCGGAGAATTGAATCCGAGTGTTCTGATCAGAAAAGTATTAATGAATTTGTTGGTGAGACCCAGGCCATGATTAACAACAATCCCTCCAAGTTAATCAGGCCCATCACCACGGAAATGGGAGTGTCTGAATTTCTTATCAGGCAGGTAATGCATGAAGACATTCGGTATTCCTCATGCAAGTTGAGAAAAAGGGTCAATTTTTATCGCACATCATCAAGGAAATGAGGAAACACCACGCTACGAAGCTTTTGAACAAATTTAAACATCCCCGCAAGACTTTGGTTTTTCTTAGAGGAGGAGAATTTACGCCAGGATCAGATGGTGAACAACAGAACAAACGTTGGCTTAACGTGTCCGCAAAACATGTACCGAGAGTGATGAAAATCAAGCATCCAGTCGTCCCCATGTCGTTTCTAGTGATCATTAGTGATGGAGATGTTATGCCTCCATTCAATATCCCCACACGGCCTCAGACACAACTCGGAGGCCTATATGAATTGCCATGAGGTAGTAGAGCTGGTCTGGGTCAAGAAGGTGGCTACTGGATGACTATATGCAGGAGAACCCAGCCATGTCTGTCAGACAATTGATGCGACCACATCACCCCTAACACTTGGCCACCCAACTCACCAGATTTCAATGCCCTTGATTATTAGGTGTGCGGTGCAGCTAGGTGAGAGACAAACAAAACTCTTTGTAACACCAAAGATGAATTGAAGAAAAACATTACAGCCCAATTCAACAACTTATACAAGGAGAGCGTCCATAAGAACAGCAGGAGATTCCGAAGTCGTTTGGAGACAATGGTCAAAGCTAAAGCTAAGAGGATTTTATTGAATAAATTTACTCTTTAGTACTTCAATAAACTTTTAGGTAACTTTTGTAAATATATCTGTTAATATGAAATGTCAAATTTATTTTCATTTTGCGTAATTTAGACGACAATTTATTCACCGTATCCCATATATATATATATATATATATATATATATATATATATATATATATATATATATATGGGGGGCGTATGTGTATGTGCGTATGTGTATTGTGTATGTGTGTGTGTGTGTGTGTGTCCTGAAAATATGAGAAGCAGAAGTTGTAGTTAGTCAGGCACTTACTTGAGAACGATCATTTCCACACTCATGCATCCATACTTGACAGGTGTGATAGTTTACGAACAATTACAATGCATCTCCACAGATGACGCTTCAAAAACTAATCTGTTTTCACGGGCGTTTCCCTTACTTATATAAACATTACATTTTGATAAGCGTAGCGTATTCTCCGTTGCCAAGCATAAACTGAGGTATAATGAAAGTATCTATGAATCACAAGCTCTAAAATTAAGTAAATATGAATAAAAGAAACAAAAAGTAAAAACAAAATAGAATGATAAGATAAAATTAAATAGTATCATCGTTTACACTGATATATAATTTGAATTATATCTATAGACCATGTCTATGTTTCACAAACTTGATGCAGCTAGCACGGTAACTACGCCGATAAATGGAGTCAAGACTGCCTCATATACAAATATGCAGAGAAAAATCAAAATGTCCTTTGATGAATCTCTGTATGAGGAGAAATCATATATATAAAGGGGAGGGCCCTATGTTTACATTGGGTAGACGGCTGATTCATTTAAGAATCGTTATCGTAGCCATGCTGCCAACTGTAAAACAATCAATAAGAGACATTCAACATCATTGGCATATTTTTATGGTGACTGAAGGAGGATAAAACGAAGTACAGTATTATTTGGTACATAGTAAGGTATGCGAAACCATACAATATAATTTCCAGGAGATGCCGTCTCTGCTCCTAGGAATCCCTGTCTATTCTGTGGACTAACGGGAAGATAATTAATAGAATTTCTGAACGACTTTCGAGATGCCTTCACGCATATAAATGTACTTTCGTACATTGCAGTGAGAATGAATTTTTTAAACCGTTAACTTAATTTCCTTTAAGTTATGGATGATTTACGTTCACTTTTAACCGCTCCATTCTTATAAACACCAAGTAGATAACTAACTCGCTTTGTGATCATGAGTGCAGCAAATCTCACGTGTACGTATGCTCACATTTTTGCGGATGCTCGGATGAGCGAGTGTACTCGCACAATGCAGCTTGCCCCAGGGCGTTTATATTTCCGTATCTGTTAACGGCTATTTTAATACTTTTCTCGCTGGATTGCGTGTTCGTTTCTCTTTTTGTCATCTGCGATTTTATTTTTGATCTTCTCTATGAATGAAGATATTTCATCCGTCTGGCTGTTTTTTTTCTTTCTACAAAACGGAGAGTTTCATTGCGGAACAGTCATTTTTAACGGATTGTATTTATGTATCATCCAACAAGGTAGCCCTGCACCACCGAATGCTTCTGAACCAGTTGTTGAGTATCCCAAACCAAGAGCAGTCAATGCAAGATGTATCGAAACAATTGTGATTAATACAAAATTCTCGTATAGTCAATCTTCTTTCTTTCATAGACATGAAAATATAAATATTATTAAAATGATATTAATATCCAGCAAGAATAAAGCATCATATAAGTAGAATTATAAATATATATATATATTATATATATTATAAAAAATATTTTACTGTTATTTAATTTCTGAACGGTTTTACTGTCGTTTGTTTATGTAGTTTGATTTCTTTATCTATTAGTTTCTGCTAACATCGAGACGCGAGAAAAATTAATAACAGACAAGCGAAAATAAAATTCTGGAAGCAACCTAAAGGGAGAATATTGAGAAAGACACGAAAGTGGACGTAATATCGTAATCATGTGAAGTAAATATAACAAATAATCCAGAGTCTTTGTCCGGTGCCGGATCGATCCCAACATTTAATCAATTCGTGCCAGTCACAACGCCAAACAGTCTTGAAAGTTTCATCGCAATCCATTCTGCAGTTCTTGAGATATGTTGTGCATGGGCAAACAAACAAAAAAGACACGAGTGAAAACAATATTTCGCTTTCGCTAAGACAAGGTAATATGTAAAAACAGAATGAATATATAATAAATATGGTAGAACTAAAGCAAAAATTAAATAGAATGTACGAAAGTGCAATAAACTGAAGTAAATCTATGTATATATGCGTATATATATGTGTGCGTGTGTGTGTATATATATATATATATATATATATATATATATATATATATATATATATATATATATATATATATATATATATATATATATATATATATATATTTTGTTATATATGCATCAACGTTTGCAATGACACCCCGGTGTCACGCAATTTCCGCTCTGCCGGTCACTCCTTGCAGCAACACCTGTCCGTGTTTGGATTGTCCATGCACAGGGGCCATCCGGACTCTCTTCGCTCCTTTGCGCCACATGGGATCCTAATTCTCTGTACTTCTCTTCACTCCTACTTCTCTTCACCCCTACTCTTTCTTTATTCTCTCTCTCTAACTCTCTTTCTCTCTCTCTTACTCTCTTTCTCTCTCTCTTCCTCTCTTCCTCTCTTTCTCCTCGCTTTCGCCCTCCTCCCATACCCACCTTATATCCCCCTTCCCCTTCCTCCTTCATCTTCACCCCTCCCCCTTAATCGTAACCCCCTTCCCCTTCATCGTCACCCCTCCCTCATAAGCTCATCCCACCTCACCCCACTCCTACTCTACCTTCCCACCCCACCCCATCAAATTCCTTACACCCACTCCAACCTCTGCCTACCCACATACTCCTACCTCAACCCCCACCCTCAGCCTAACCCACACTCCACCCATGCTTTCCCCACTCTCGCCTCCCACACCTTCGCCTTCCCCACCTCTCAACACCTTCACATCACACCACACATCACTTCACAACACACACCACGCACACACTACAACTGACCAAGTCATCCCCTCCCCATTTTTTCACACCTACATACACACATACATACGTCAAGATTACCAGCATTCTCTCTCTCACACACACATACAGCTCCTCGTATTTGGGTCACCGTTTCTTTCCCCTTTTGTTATCTCCCTTTTTTCTTAGCTCTCCTGCGTGAAGTTTCTGGCCGACAGTCGCCATTCAATTTTTCTCTCCGTGTTTTTCTCCTTATTTTCTCCGAATTCTTCCTGTTGAAGAACGTAGCTCGAAACGTTAAAGACTTTCTCTATTCCTGAGGGTTAAATTAATACATCCTTTTGTTGTTTACACCACCTGTCCTCATCTGTGGTTGTTTTTTTCGCAAATTCTCCCATTATATATATATATATATATATATATATATCCTTATAACTACAATCACGGTTCCTAGCTCGATCATTCTCTAATATTATTATCATTTTTCTTTTATTATAAAATTGTCTAAACTTTTATTATTAAAGGAGGTGATAATACTAAAGAAATTTTTAGATAGAGAAAAACCTATTCTAATCCTTTTATTATTAATTATTTTATAATATTTATGTTTGTATAGATATGTATATATTGGAGTTTTCTCATCTCAATATATATAATAACTTAATTTGAAAATCAATTATTAGTGGACCAATTCTGAATTGCTTCATTTTAGTGCATATTCTTGTAGTCACTGTTAAATTTATCATTGTATTAACATTTAATGTTTATTACATATCACAAATAAGATGTCTTCCTTATGCTAAATGAATATGTGTATAAATGCACTTATTCAATTTATTAATTAATTGATGATAATCATAATAATAATAATGATAATAAATATTTTCCTTTGACTTACTAAATAAATTTAATAACCAAAATAATAATCATTATAATATTGTATAGTTTATGAATTGTATTCTTATTACAACAATGTTGCTTGTTACTTCTGAAAGTATTGATAGAGTTTGGATATGCACTATATATGGTCCTTTAGTTTGTAAACAATAATATTGATTAGTTCATCGAGAATAGTCCTTAATACTTTTACTAAATTCTCACTTCCATAATATACGAATTATTTAAGTAACTTCAAATCTGGTTACCCCTAAAGAATTACTCAATTTGATTTTCATTACTATAGCCTATATTTCATTACTATAGTACTATATGGGGTACTTTGTTTATCACATTACAGCGTTAGGTTTATACTAATGTTTATTACAGAATTCTCCCTATGATAAATTAAGTAAACAAGGGAAACTTTTATTAGGTTTCTATTCATATCTATTACAGAATTATCCCACAGATAAACAATAAATATAGAAGATTATTATTAGTTAATTAAAACAATATTTTTTTTATATCAATTAATTTAAATAAATAGAAAAGTTGTCGTATTGGAGATATAATTGTTTATATATTTTTTGTTACAGTTCTAGACAGGAGAAGACTTAGATACTTAATTATACACACATATATTTACCACTCTTATTGTTGTGGTGACGAGGGACTCACTTGGACATGAACGTGTTTCGATTGTTATGTGTTTGAGATTGTTATATATTGTAATGAATTACATGTACCGACATTATGATGGATGGGGTCTCTGAGACCCCAGAAGCAGCTGTTGCACTTATAGCACCTTTCTTCGAGCCTTTTAATTTTCTCTGTCATTTGTACACCGTGTATGTCGGACATATTAAAATTTATAACTATATATCTATACTTAAAACATCATCTAAAAGTCTACTCATTTTGCTTTGTCTTCATTTGAGAGTATGCATATCATATATACATATTTTCTATGTCTTACCCAAACTGTTATATTTAATTTATTTAATACATGTAATATATTTCATGTATCTAATTTGTTTATCTGCATAGTTACATATGTATACATGCGTACAAACGTATAAGCGCACGTGAGTGTGAATATGGTTATATTCTAAACTAGGTCTGTCTGATTGTTGTATTGTGTTTATTCTATTCTGATCACATATTTATCTTATGTTTTATTCTCACTATGCCTTATCAGTGTATTTCATTTCCTTCTATTTAAGAAAAAAAATGTTTTTCCCTTACTCTCTATTGCTTGGCGAGAAACAGTATGCTACACTAACAAAAACATTTTGTTAATAAAATAAGAAAAACAAAAAGAAAAAGCGATCAATATTCCTTTCGAAAAGTCACCTGCTACGATGCATCTGCGCCTATGATGAATGAAAATGGATTGTACATCATCTCACCTGTGCATGATCAGTTGAAATTATCGCAGTGGTTCTGAATTGAGTCTTGGGAATTCCATTTTCTCTCATAATTTTTTTAAATATAAACTCTGCGGACACAAAGGAATTTGTGAAGTAAATCAAGTGTCATATATCTTACTATTGCTGTTGACTTCACGTCGCTGCATCCTTTAGATGTGTTGTAAACGGCATACTACAAGGTGTGCAAATGATTATAAAACTACTACTATGCATGTATGTTTATATATATTTGTGTGTGTCTATGTTAGACGAAATACTGCACTGTTCACCAATACACATATATGTTCATTGGCAATCTTATAATGTATATGTATTTGTCTACGTGTGTTCCCGTGTGTACACGTACGTATTTGATCTACTATTTTTCAATGGTTACTGAATGTTACATATACGTTTGTGTGTGTTTGTGAGTAGGTGTGTGCATATCTAGACTTGTGCCTATGTGTGCGTGTGTGCTCGTATAATTGCTGCAGATTTAGACGGTTAAAGGGTCACTTGGCTTATTTAGAGAATTTCTTGACTCTTGCAAAAATGCTAATACCTGTGCGTTTCTCCACATATATTACATATCTCAGACACAAGTAAATAGACACATGAATATGAGCATTCAAAGGAAAGCAGTGATTTATTCAGTAACGTCCAAAAATTAATTTCCTACAGATATGTTGTAAAATATATACGAGTAATTTACAGGATGTTTAATCATATCGAATTTAAAACCATACTTCAATGAGAAATATTTTCTTCATAAACTGAAAATATCTTGTCCTGTTACCATACATCGACACATGAATATCGTCTGAATGAATTTATAAATGTTTTATAACCCTATCCATACAATCATTTTTCTTGCAGTTAATTGAAAGGAAACGAAGAGCTTCATAGCATTTCTCTTTCCCCTCTTTTAATTCTGCATTTTGTGCACATTCTTTCCAAATGGTTAGAACTCAGTTTGCTATAATCAAACAATAATCACTCTTTTCATTCTTTCTTCAAAATTTAATTTTCTTTATTCCTCATGGATTTTAGATAATGGTGACCTTTTGTGAATTACGCTTGAGCCTTACCAATGATATGAACAATGTATGTAAAAGAAAATATGCACTCGCAGTATTTCCATTTGCATCGTAGTATTCATGGTTTATTTCCTTAAAGACATAGCATTGTAATGTATGTACTTTTTGATACAGAATTTGAAACGATTCTACTTCACCTCTGCATTGATGTCTACAGACGCTTTGAGTCTATAAAAGAAGATTATCACATTCAGTATTTTCAACATACACAGGTAAGTAGTCGGAGATGCGAATATTAAATGATGTAGGAGATAACATGCTGGAAAGCAATATGCAATACGTATTTCTCATTATTTCTTAACACTTATGTTCATATCACATAGTTACTAACAAAATATATAATTTATGATCATTTATTCGCGCTACGCGGAGAAATTACTCAGCATATAGTTCTTTTCATATTACGTTATATTTGCTACACCTTGATAATGTCATGCGCATTTCATAGAAACCAAACTTTATAATTAGCGTTTGGAGATTACAACACTATTTCCTTGTTGAATGTCAAATTGAATTTGTAATAGACCGTGGATATAACTGAAATAGCCGCTCGTGTAGAAGAATTTGTTAAGTTAACATTTTACTAGTGTAAAGAATCAATAATGAACATCAGTGTTAATGTGCACATACGGGTTTCTACATACATTTTATAGTATGTATTCAGAGTACGATTATCTTCAATCATCCTCCTTTCAGTATATTACAACTGGTGCAGTACTGATATGGTACTGATGATCAGCAGACTCTAAAATATTAAAGAAAGAGACGTTTCTATAAAAAACAATTCCCGAGCATCAATAGGCACTACAAAGCATAACTTCATATTAATAAAATAAATTTGTAAATATAATTATTGCTGAAGTCCCTTCCGTAACTGAGTAGAGTGCTTCATCAAGCAGAAATATGTTGAGTTGCCCCGCTATTTAGTAATTAAGAGACACATGAGTATAATTATTTTATAGTTTAGCAATTAGGCTATTAATTATTTGACAATTTTTGCACATGACTCCAGTTTTCAAGAAGCATCAAAACTTTCCCCTACCAATCCGATATAAATCAATTACGGTTTTCAATTTCACAATTCAACAGTATGCACAACCCTTAACGGATCCAAAGCTGTTGTTTTATCGATCGGAAGTTGTGTACATGCACACACGGCTTATAGTACAGGCGGTAATTTATGACCTCTTTCCCATCGAAAATGGTGATACGAGATATTCATTGAGAATTGATAGATCTTTAGTTGCGAATATTTCAATAACCTCTGGAATTTAGAAGCATTTAATGAACATAAAATACAAAACACTATTAATGATAATCATAACCTGTATACTTGGAAGTTTGATCTAATAGCACGCTGCATGAAAATGTTATGAATTAAGAGCAATTGATATCTAATTGGTGAGTCGGCATCATATCTTATGAATAATCTTGACACAATCCTTGGAAATATTTTTTGGTATCAATGGTAGGAGAGTCATTTTATTTTAAAATTGGTCTGATACGAATTTGTAGGTGTAAAGAAGATTCGAGATTTACAGTGAAACTGCGTATAATACAGAGCAAACATGCAGTTGATATTTATTAGCTGTTTTAGATGTAAAACTTCCTTCGTCATCGGTGTTATTTGCTGTTTTTAAGCATCAGACGTTAGATATACAAACATATATCGATGAAATTAGCAGAAGAATTGATATTAAAAATATATTATGAACGAATGTCATCCTTGTGTCATAGGAATACAAATATTTTTCAGGAGAATACGCGGTAACATTTGCAGTAGGGATCGCGTGAAATGGTTTGTTACTAAGAGTAAAGACATGTACAAGTCTCCGCTTGATGAACATGCAGCAAACGTTCAGTGAAGCACTGACTTGATAGTGAATAAACATATTCTTTTCTACTCTAAGCACAAGGCTCGGAATTTTGGGAGAAGTAGGGCAGTCGATTAGATCGACCCCAGTACACAATTGGTACTTAATTTATCGACCCCGAAACGATGAAAGGCAAAGTCGACCTCGGCGGAATTTGAACTCAGAACATAAAGGCAGACGAAATACCGTTAGGCATTTCGCCCGGCGTGCTAACGTTTCATCCAGCTCGCCACCTTGTGAATAAACATATTATAAGAGGAATGCTGTGTTGCGAAGGCAAATTACATCGTAATCTTACATGACACAGACTCAACTTAAGTCATCACCAATAAAAGAAGAAATGTCTGGCATAGAGTATAAAATCAAGTTACACAGAAAAGTGGATGTACACATATACATATACGTATCAGCCCACCCACCCCCACACAAATACATAGATACATAGATACATACATGCATACATACATACATACATCCATCCATCCATCCATACATACATATAAACATACATGTATGGATACATACACACATACACACACACATACACACACACACACACACAGAGGTTATCATACATTTTATAGTCAATGATCATTATTAAATCTAAGAAGCTCATTGATCTTCTCTGATTGAGATTATAGATTTTTACAAAATGCAGACAACTACAATTTTCTACAATCGAACTAGAGAACTCCACTCTCTTCCGATTAGAAATATAGATTTACATACCTGAATATTTTCTCTACAAATTAACTCCCATTAAACATTGTTAATTCCAATTCTAACAAGCTAAAGAAGACAAATCTTCTCACGCTTTCTTCAAAAAAGTTTTTTTCTCGTTCATTTCTTGTTTCTCTTCTTTTCCTTTCTTTCCTTTATTCTCATTTTTACTTGCCTCATCTCAAAGAGCAGCCATATTCATATATCTATATTGAATGAGGGTGAATTTTAGTAGTTCACACCTTGTGTTTATCGAATAATATCGTTATATGTATCTTTGTATGTATCTATGTGTCTACACACACATACACATATGTACTAATACATACCATACACACACACACTCAAACACACACACACACACACACACACACACACACACACACACACATATGTATATATATATATAGATATAGATATATATATAATTACGATTTAGTTGAAGTTAGATGAATAAAAATCAAATAAGTAACAACGATATATTTCAATATTTAAGAGATTTGGAATTATGTATATTATTTACATTATTTACATTATTTACATTTGACGTATATTTGTCTTAGGGATGAGAACCCAGATTCGAAATTTCCCCAAGATACTTGATGAAGGCTGGAGAGTATATCAGCCAAAATGTTGTGTTAACAACAAACAAGGTGAGGACAAATATCCGTCAAATGTCCTCTGTCACTCTAAATTGTAATAGGCTTTATATATACATTTTTATCCTAAATTAATTCTTCCACAAAACGTGTAAATTCAAACAATGAAATTATTTTAGTCTCATGTACTGATGAAATTATACTAAAAAATAATGGTTTATCCTTTATGATTAAAATATATGTTGTCGTCCGGGTCCGAGGAGAGCGGATTATTTGAAACTGATGTAATGATTTCATTGATCGATTAAATGGAGCCGTTTGAAATGACCGTAATTCACTGATACCTGCACATCTTTGTTACTTATTTGCATTTGATATATATATATATATATATATATATATATATATATATATATATATATATGTGTGTGTGTGTGTGTGTGTGTGTGTGTGTGAGTGTGTATTATATATATATATATATTATATATATACATATATATGTATATATATGTGTGTGTGTGTATGAATGTATATATATATATATATATATATATATATATATATATATATATATATATATATATATATATATACATACATACAAATATACATATATACTCTATATATACACACACACACACAGAGGAATTTGAGTCATAATATTTGAATTCAACTAATCTGGTGGTATTCATAGAGTCAACAACCAGAGACGTACATTTACTATACCCTACGGACTCCACAAAATATCTTCCATTCAATTCGTGCCATCCGAGGCATATCAGAATGACACTTGCAACCTAACCAATAGGCTTTGTACAATAGAATGTGACACAAACATCCGTGACATAAGAACCCAACATTGAACTACATTCTTCTTATTAGGAATTACTCGCTTACCTTAACCGATAATGTAATTCAACGAGCCCAGAAATTTAGTATCGAGGAACTTATAAAATCAATACTAAGAAATAACTCGAAAGCAATGTTCCTTTCCTACATCGCCACTTACATTGTCAGAAACAATGAGGTCTATAACATCATGTTCCATAACATAATTAAAATAGACCCCTGGATGAACCAAATCCTCCAGAGTTACACCACCAGAAAGAGTAAAAGACAATCAAAAGATAAACGAAAAAAATACTAACACAGTTTAAACTCCATACAACAAAACACAAGCAAAAAATGATCCACTCTTATAAGACACACGTGTTATATGTCTTAACTTGATATAAGGATCAGAGATCCGTATTAACCGGGCAGTTTATTTGAGTAAATTAATCGAGGCATCTGAAAGTCTAATCTATGAACTATGCATTTCGTCAAATTGCATATTAACAGTCGGGAATAAAACAATATATAACTCAGTGATCATATAAACATATGCAGGTATGAAATAACGCAACTGGCTCTGACATCTATACATCATATCAATATTAACATCAGTATGTGACGGGGAATGGCAGAATAGTTAGCACGCAAGGCAACATGCTTAGCCGTATATCATCCATCAAATTCTGAGATCAAATTCCGACGAGGTCAGCTTTGCATTTCATCATTACGTTTTCGATTAAAAAACAAAAATTAAAAAAAATACGACCTGAGCATTGCGGTCGGTGTATTTGACTTAAACCGACCCTCAAAATTGCTAACATCGTGCCAAAATTTGATGCAAAATTTAACATCAATAACTTCTCGCATCAATAAAAAAATCAATATATGTAGCAGTACAAATTCGCAAATGTAATGTGGGATATCGAATTGTAAGAGTCTAGCTACGACCTACTTGCCTCTGAAAAAAAGAAAATGTAAGACTGGCAACACGTTATTTAGAAAGAAACTAGCAATAAATATAATAATATTACATAAATTGTTACTTACATTTGAAAAACAACCTCGAACACAGGCGCTACTTCTGGATCTCAAAAGTCCCGCTAAGGATCCGTCGAATTTTATTTTGTGAGGCTGATTACTAAATCATGGTTGGAGATGAAGGAAATACATTCGCCAATAAGGAAATCAAAAAAAGTCTTTATATGTTAGTGTTATTGTAATCAGAATGATACACGATGAACGATATTCTGAGATAGATATACGTGAGGTAAATTTTGCAAGATGCACTCGCATCAATATACATGTAATTGTATTGTTTCTTTCTTATAAGACTAGCGATAGGACGTGGTATATCTGATTGTTTGTTATCAGTATAAGCAGCTGTCTCGCAATGCAAAATATAGGTAATTTGTTTACATAAAATCTACATCCTACATTTTGTTCAAATGAGTTTCAAATATAATGTTCTGTAGCATGTGTCACGTATCTAAATACGTTGTCCCGGAAAAGAAATATGTTATCAAAGTTTGCTTGGAAATATATTGATTCGTAGCCGAGATATAACATTTCAAACAAAAGCGCTCATTTTACAAGTTTAAATCAATTTTAAATCAAATACTAATTATTGGGGGTACTGGGATATATAACTCACGGCATAATTACCATTCGTCAGAGATGAAGCTTTTCAAAAGCAGAAAGGAAAAAACTGACTCGAAGACTACAAATCCAAGCCATCACTGGAGCTGAAGAAAATCTGTAAAACTTTCCAGAAGTTTATCATTTACGTATATAAGTGCATGTTTGATATGCATCTATATCCATCAGAATACATACATAAAACAAAACATACAAATAGGCGTATACACTACCTCTTCACATATACACACATGCATGCAAAAATGCTATTTTTGCCTATGAATAAACATTGGATCAATGTTTATAACCGACACTTTTTGTATTGGCAAGAAGTCTTAGAATAAAACTGAAGAATGACATACATACATACATACATACATATATTCATACATACATACATACATACATACATACATACATATATACATACATACATACATATGTATGTCTAATTCCTCATCTTAGGACTCAAAGCCTCATATGTCCACACACATTTAAATCTGCTCGCTGGCGATGCGAATTCTACTATCAAATTAACAATAATATAACCATCTATGTGCCTAAACATAATATCATATTACTCACAATTTATGTTGCACATCGTCTGACATTATATATTGCGTCATAATCAAATTGCGTGACCTCCTTCACACAGGGTAAACAGGCTGCTGCCTTGCTGATTCCCTTCGGGAACATATACTAAGCATACTTCTATGGCCAACCTGTCGCCAATCACTTCAGCGTTATAGGTGATTGTATCACGCATTTACCACTCAAGGAAATGGAGGGAACAACGTTTTACTTTCGAAGGCGATATCATATCAACGACATATTTCGCTCTCGACCTTTCCTGTTATTCCTCATTCCATCCTATTCCCATCTTCGTTCCTAGTTTGATTATTCTGTTAAGTTCCTCTCATCTATGAAGCTGACGTATTCTTGCGATACTTGCCAATTGCATTTTTTTTTTTTAATCAGTGGCTATACCACATGCTGTGTATCATTAACGTCTCTCCTTTTAATTGTCCTCCTGAACGAGGACTATGTCCCAAACGTTGAAACTTCTACTGCTCACGGTAAGCACACAGTAGTCTTTTCATCAATTTTATTACATAATGTGTTGCAGATGCTGTACACCAGGATTATTGGCAATTGCGTAATTATATATAGAGAGAAACACACACATATTTTTTTCATTTTCTTTCAAAATGAAACCACATGTGAATCGTTGGCGATTTTTTTCCTCTGCCTTCCTTTTCAGTTGTACTTTCCTCCGTTTCTGAAGAAGAGCTTTGCTAGAAACTTTAAACCATGATTCTTCCCTTCCTTGAGCCTCTCCTAATACTTCACATGTACCACGTCCTTGCGTTGTTGTTTTTTGTGTTTGTTCTTCGTTTTTTTGGTGGGGGGGGGATTTTCTATATGTATATATATATATATATATATATATATATATATATATATATATATATACACATACATATATATCGAATTTCATTTTGTTTACGTTTTGTATCGTCCTGTGCTCATATATGCATATATAAACATATTTATCACAGTATGTAAATATATGTATATATATATGCCTATATATGTATTTTATTTATATTATTATATGATTGAACGCCACGCATCCATTTCAAAGTAAGTTTATCTTAATAATTTTTATGCGACTCTCTGTACTGTTTTCTCGCTCTCTCTCTCTCTCCCCTTTCATTTTTCTCTTTCCTTTCTCTAATATTTTTTCTCCCTTTCTCTCCCTTTCGTTTCCCCTCTCATCCTTTCTCTAATTCTTTTTTACTCCCTTCACCGTTTTCTATCTATTGCCCTCTCTCTCCCTCTTTCTCTTCCTCCTTTACTCTCTTGTTGCTCACACGTGACCATCGTCCATCTTTTTTCGACACGTGTTCATCTTTGTTATTCTTGTCCGTATCCTCTCCTATCTTTTTTTCTGTGAAATAAAGTTCTTCAGCGTTCGCCACCTTGCCCCGTCTGGCTGATCAGGCCTCATAATTTGTTTCACTGTCCTGTTTTTGTTACCAATTTTGACCCTCCGCAAAATCCCAAATTTTATTTTGGTTTGCGGGAGCAACTGTTTCCTCACAGGCACATGTTGTCCTGAATTGCTCTAAATGTGGAGAAGATAAACAACCAACAACTGATGAAGGGTCGTTCTTTATGTTACTTGTCTTTTATAACATTTATTTGTCTCGTTGTTCGCAAAAAAGCTTTGTCTTCTTCGTATTTCATGTTTACGTTTTGTGACGTTCTATACCCATATATGCATATAATACATACATACATACATACATACATACATGTACGTACATACTGACATATATATATATATATATATATATATATATATATATATATATATATATATATATATATACATATATATATATATATATATATATATATATATATATATATATATATATATATATATATATATATATATATATATATGTCAGTATGTACAAATATATATATATATATATATATATATATATATATATATATATATATATATATATATATATTGTTACGAACGGAACAAGATATATTCAGATAATCTCTTATTCGTTCGACGCGAATTAGAAAACCGGTCTCTGATTTTGCAAGCGACGACGAATAAAGTAATGTTTTGTGGTCCCGTGACTGTTTAAAGCATAGGCGGTATGATTTTGGCGCGCTTTTACGGTGTGGGCGAAGTATAAAGACTACTATTGCCCATGTGGCGAGTTAGTCCATACTGGGAGTCACGATTCCATCGTTACAGGATTGGTTTGCTTTTCTTGTGCACAGCGCGTACGTGATTGTTCTCGTTTATTGTTAAAATTGCTTCGCGTTTTTTAAACACTTTGTTGCGCTTGTTTTTCTGCCTTACGGCGGTCTGTTGGCACTATCCCACTTCGAGGAAAGAGGATCACCGAAGTATTAATGATGGAATATGAAAACCTCACCTCCTCGAAGCTTACGCCTTCTGAGGAGGAGCCGTCGAAATCTGTTGAAATAATGGACGAGCAGTTGTAGAGAAGGAATTTTGCGACAGTCGCCAAAAGCCACAGCAGTGAGGTCGAACTGGCGGAGTTGAGTAAATATAAGAACATGTGTGTAGGGAGGGATGTGAAGTAAAGGTCTTCCCTCCTCAAGAAATAATGAAAGATACTAAGGAGAAAACAATTATATACAGAACATATTCCACGGAAACAAAGAAAATTGTGATAATGACGACCACACTACTAGAAAAGGTCTTGAAACCGATGTAGGAATAACTGTCGTAGCGTGCCAGAGGAAGGAAGTACGGAAGAATGGAGGTGCATTTCCCAGAGGTAGCTACTGCTAGGTTACACCCGAGAACCTCTTTAAAAACAGAAGAAGTGGTGCTTCTACCCATATACATTGGGAGACGTGCTTCCAGGGTTAGAATAGAAGATATACCACCAGAGAGTGACGTAGCCTGAACAGTAGATGCCATACTGCTAAGCAATGAAGATAAGATAGTGTTCCTCCAGGCAACAAGAACAGCTCATAAGAATTGGCAAGGAAAGACCGGGATATGATAATCCAAGTGTCCGCGGAAGACATCGAAAAAATAGAAGAAACTATCAGTATAGAAGACGTGATAATTAGGATTAGAGTTGAAGGCAGAACTCCGCGTTGCTACAAGTGTAGCCTAAAAGGCCACATTGGAGCGGTCTGTCCTCCACCGCCCAAAAAGCTCCAAGAAAAACCTGTAAGCAGAGAGGAAGTCGCACCACCAGCGCCATCAAAAGAAAAGTCAACTACTATGGAAGAAGAAAGAAACAAAGAAGGGATTGAATGGAAACGGTCGGAAAGAGAAAGGAGGAAAAAGTGAACGTAGACGCCTATCCAAGACCACCCCTCCCCCACCTACACCTACTTTGCCCCACCCTCCCCTACAAACACTAAACCTCTCCACTCCCCTCCGACACAAAGAAAATCGCAGATATACAAGAGCCCCAAATACCCCCTCCGACCTGTGATAAATGAAAATATGTAGTAATATACGACGATTCAAATGTGGAACTCTGCGAAGAGATAGCCACTTGGGAAGACGAAATAGCTGAATACGGCAACTTATACTGGGACACCATAGCGCTATAATTCTGCGCTGGCAACCCAGGATCAAACGCCAAAAACAGTGAATTACAATGAAGACTTTGAATACTGGGAGAAAACAAGGAACACCAGTCAGGTACCAAAGTTAATAAGCTATCTTGACCTCCGAGAGTATTAAAAAATTGACATTCTACAGCCAGATACTGTTGGATCGAAATAAGGTCGTATAAACTGTATAAATGAAGTCACTCGGCGGGGCCGAAAAGCTTCATTTTACCTTTGCATTTTGAAATTCATCTCATTTTTTTTTCATTCGTTTTATGTCCCTACATGTTTTGTGTTGTCCCCTCTATATTTACCCCGTGTGAGAAATAAAGAATTAAGTCCATTCTTGGAGCCGACGTACTATGTTGACGTGTGAGGCGTATGTTTAGGAGCCTGTAGGAAATTGATGTGATGGAAGTCGACGTGAGTGGTCTATGTGAGAAAATGATTGAAAGTTGGTACCATGCAGTCGATGCGAATTAGTCGGTGTGTGAAATGGTGCTTGGCAGATTCGTGGCGATCAATTGATACTGTAATTAGTGTCAGAAGAGGGATATTTATTGCGATGGTGAATGTCAGTAAATAATGTAAATAGTGGCGTATTGTAAAGTGGAAGGCATTTGGACTTGCTGTGAAAATAGTCAGTGGGAACTTGGCAACGTAAAGAATACAGAATGGTTATTGGACTAACGCGAATTCGGAATTAACAATAGAGTCCAGTCGAAAAATAATAATAAAATAGAGACAGAAATTAAATCATTAATCTGGTGATTACAAAGAGAGCTCACCATAAGAATCTAGACATTTCAAATGTAAATGATAGAACTCTCTAAAAACTCCGTAAAGAACGGTTTATTTATTTCATTAATGTTTTTGGCCTCTTAATTAAAGTTCTTGTATTTTGATTAAACTCAACCATTTTGTTTGTTCTTTTCAACTCTTATAATTTCTTTGACTACTGCTTCCGTTCTAAGCAAGGTGGTTTTTGCTGAGCTCACCAACGCGGTCTTCAGTGACTTCGGACAGAGACTTTTGCGTTCTATGTGGCTTTGGGAGGCTGAGTGCGATACGTAACGATATGTATTATTTATATATAGACACATGCACATACATACATGCATACACACACATGCACATATATACGTGCAAATGTGCATACCTACATACATATTTACATACATGCCCACATATATGCATATTTCTTTCTTAGAAAATCAGAGAACGATTTTCAAAGTATTGTGACAATTCACAAAGATTTAATGTAATGAATCAATATAGCTTCTTTCATACGTAGATTTCCAGTGTTCCTCTCCGAGGACAGTATTGTGGCCTCTATCTCTTTGGTAGTATTGCGCATCTGGTCAGGTGCTTCCAGAAAGAAAGAAGACACGCTGGTAGTGGCCAAACCGTGCTACCGATGCAACAGTTGTTGCATCAGGAGCATCATGTCTGGTATACTACGAAAGTAAGTATATGTTAGAGTTGCGAATATGGTAGTTCGGCAGTGTAGCGCAGTTGTTCTGTTCTGATCATTTTCTTGATAGGTGTATACGTAGGGGTGGCCCTGAAGGGGCTAGTAAGATGTCGAGTCCTTCCCTTCGGATAACCATTTAAATGGTGGAGGTAGGTTTTCTTATTGAAGTGAAGTGGGGAATCTTCAAGGACCAGGTCTTAAATCCCTCATGCAATGTTTAACTGTCCTGCTTAGGGAATTTGTAAAGTACGTTGGTACATTTAGGAACTGAGCAGCCTGTGGGTCTCGACTGGTCTTGTCACTGCAGCATTTCTGTATCCGGGCGAGCTTGTTACGTACGTATTTCTTCTTACCGTTGATAGGGAGAGCCGACTTGTAATGGATAAAGAGGTCCCAACGAGATGATTAGCCGAAAGTCAAGCAAGAAGAAGGAAGCATCATTGTATGAGTATAATTGCTTAACAAATAGTGACATGCTGAAATGTTTTACGTTCAGTTCTTTGAATAAATCTATTTAATATGTCTTATATTACTGTGAAAATTTGGTAAGCAGTTTCTGGCGTAAACTTGGTAGGAAGTGAGGTGATCGTCTGCTCTCATAACTTGATATACATTCTGCCTCTGTTGAATTGAGCGTATTGCTTCTTCCACCCTGGTTAACGCAAAACGGAACACCTTGCTAGTTCTCAATATACGCAAAACTAGAAATTTATAGAAATTTATAGAGGATTAGTGGCAGGGAGGTGAAGCGACGTTTTTGGGAGACTCTGGGCGCCGACGAGAATAAATTGGCTAGCCTGTTCTGGAGGACTTTCCAGTCGGGAAATATCATAGGTAATTTCCAGATGTCCTTGGCCTGGCATTGCTACCGGGGGGTGCTACCGGTTCGAGACAAGCTCTACAGGCACGGATGCGATGTCAGACGGACTTGTCCAAGGTGCGCACAGAGTGACGAAGCCATTCTGCACGCCCTGAGACATTCGATTATCCAGGTGTGTGGGACCATATAGGATTTCCTATAATCTATCCATGCTATTGTTAGATTTGTCTTTTTAGATTTTACTTCATTTAGAACTACCTTGTCTATATATAATAGATCATGCGTTCCTATAGCCTTCTGCCTGCAACGTTTCTGTTCTCCTGATAGTAACTTCTGATTGTCAAGGCGCTCGTAAATACTTTCTAAATGTTAATCAAGTGATTGGTCTATTGTTGCTAGCTCTTATCCTTCATAATGTGTATAGACCTCCCTCTAGTCATCTAATCTGGTATTATTCCTGCATTAAAGCAATCCTGAATTTGTTCCCTCAGCCTCGCATGTAAACTACTGAATTATTTTTTTAGCCAGTACCCTTGAAATCTGATCCTGAGCCCTTCCAAATCGGCATTTTCTTAACACTCTACTCATTAATGCACTAGATAATCTTAGATCTGGTTGATTCTCACTCACGTCTTTAACCTTACTGTATCTCCATCATGATTTACTGGTTTATCCCAAATATTACTTCAAACCATTCTAGCTTCCTCTGCATTAGGTTTCTCATCTTCAGTACTTCGTTCACCACTATGTTTTTGGTTATAAAATTTCCTCTATCTCAAGTAATCTATTCTGTTGATACTGATCTATTCTTTTCTGTTATCTGGAATCTGGAGAGCTACTGCTATGATACGCTGTTTCAACTCTTCTATTACTGTTCTAATTACTTTCTGTTTGACTAAATATCTTTTACTCCAGGGAAGATTTGCATCTTGTGTCTCCTAACTTGTTCAGTTCCAGGTTACTATTCTTCTCAGGTCTTTTCTTAAAATCTTCACTTTATTTTGCAGTCCGGTTTTCGCATTTGCTCTTTTTTGATCTTATTTTTCTTTCCCTGTGATGGAATCAAACATTCAGTAATACAGGAAAGCGTCAGAAGAGAATGTTATCGCAGGGAAAGGGCAATACTCAAGACAGATCCGAATGCAAGAAACAGGATCGAAGCCATCAATACTTTAACCAAACCGCGCGTGATTTACAGTTTCAATATAATTAACTGGTCAAGTACTGAAATATGTAATCTTCAGAGAAAAATACGAAACTTTGTTGACAATGCATAGAATTCACCACCCTGAAGCAGATATAGAACGGCTTTATCTGTTAAGAAGATAGGGTGGCAGTGGACTTTTACAACTGGAATTAATAATGAAGATTGAGATAGTTGGCGTAAACACCATACGAAAACTCTGATTACTGGATAAAAATCTTGTCTTAAAGCATGAAAACAAGAAAGCATCATACTCATTAACAAAACAGGGAAAGATATATATAAGTGAATTCCAAATACAACAAATCCCAGAATTAGACGTGCTGGAAACAAGCACAGAAAAAGCTACGCGTATGAAAACCCGTACTAAGACTGCTGCCTTAAATATTCTTACTGATAAATGGCAAAAGAATCCCCTCAGTGGCAAATACCCAAAGAAAGTTAATAATGCCTATGTTTACAAAGCCCTTACCCATGAGTGGTTAGTGTCTTCTGGCTGAAAATCAGAAACTGAAAGATTTATCATAGCAACCCAAGATCAATACTTATCTACAAGAAACTACCAGGCCAACATATTAAAAAACAGCTGTAAAACAACATGTCGTGTATGTCAACAACAAAATGAATCTATCGATCATGTTGTCTCCATGTTCAGTCCTCTTGCGCCTGCAGAGTATCTCAACAGGGAGGATAGAGCAGGACAGTATATTCACTGGGTAATTATCAAAAATTGAACAAATTGTCGTAATGCTACTCTAAAAGGTAATCAGAACCAAGAGAATTTCAACGTTGAACTGCTAAGATATCCATCCACAAATCGGAATAGAACTCGACATGTACAATAGAGATGGAGAATTACGCAGGGTAAAGAAGCAATGATACACTGTTCACAGTACTAAACCGATCTCTGAACAACGTTACTAAGCAGACATATAGAGAACATAAAATATGCATGGGGAAAATACGAGGCCAAATATGAAATCCAACAAACACGGTGCACTCCAAAGATCCACAGATTCACACAAGTCCGACAAGAGAAAATAATTACTGACATCAGTCAATGTTGCCGAACAAGAGGCAAATTCACCCATAACACAAGCCAAACGGAGATTGCACCACAAAATATAATATCCACTGAAAAGAGCATTGTGATAATAAGGAAGGCTAAACGTGTTCAAAATTATGGTAACTCAACTTGCTTTGATAATCAGAGAGAAGAAATTGCAGAAACGAAATAGGATATTGTTAGAGAAATAAGTAAAATTTTACACAGGGAAATGAAAAAAATAGAGACTAACCTCTAAGTTCTACAACATTAAGAAACACTCTCACAAAATAAGGCATGCAACTCAGTAATCAAAGAATCACAGATGGAAAATTATAAGGCACTTACAACTATAAATAGCATATTCTTCTCAACAGAAAAAAAGCTCTAGACGCGCAAATCGGTTTAAAAATTAATTCAAGGAAAATATACTAAATAATTAATCACTGAGTATTTAAGGTGTACACGATGAAATAGAATGTCAAAGAGTAGAACTCTCAGTTGTTGAAAAATGATCAAATCTGAATGGTAAGGCAAGAAATGCAGGGAACTGAAAAGGAAATATTAAATTTCTAATCGGGATGCTCTCCTTATCATCGAGGCAGACTAGCAGCGGCGAAGCGAATTCAAATGACATCACATGTTAAAAGATAACAGAAATAAGTATTAGAAAGAAACATGTTCTACTTCTGCAGAGAATTAGAGAAACAACAAGTAAATGTAAAGAAACTACTAAACATAGAATAATCAGAGAAATCCAGGAAGTGTATTTGGAGACAACAAATGAAGACATCAAGGAAGTATTCTGAATCAACTGAGGATATGAAAGACTGAAGCCAGTTGAACAACAAGGATTGGAAACCACTAAGACTATCAAACTTTAAGCTGACTCTCAATAAAGGAGTCCTATACAGAAAATAACAACTATCAAATTACTAGTTACAAGCGTTCCGGGGAAGCATAAGTCGGTTATAGAGCATACTATTATCGTTATTAAACAACTTAATAAAGCTCTAAAATGCTCGATTAAAGGTATCGTTAATCTCGTTCCCATACAAAATGGAAGTAAAACCCAATGAACTGTAGTCACATGAACCAATTTCTCGAAGAAAAGACGATCTTAACACGAGGAAAAATGTGATAAAAGAAAACAATCTGTTTGTAGAGATCACTTACTTATTAATAAAATGCGGCTTGAAAACTGTCTCAAAAAAGAATAAGAATTTGAGCACAGGAGGGCTTAACAACCAGATATCATTTTACAGTGTAAATCATGGATGGATAGTGAAAGCTCTAGACATATGCAAAATCACGACTCCAAGAATTAACAACCACACTCATCAATAGGAATTACCGACAACCGTTAATCGACAATACAATCTAACGAGGTCATTCACTGGCTTTCAATGAGCACCGACTTCCGAACGGTGCTGGGTCTACTAGTCCCTGAGTAAAAAGTTTATGTGCAAGGGAGGTAAGTAATTTTGGACGTCGTGCAATTAGTGTAGATAAAATATTGTAATATGAATAGTATATGGGATGCATGGAAGTTTGTGGTGTTATTGGTAGGATTACTAGTAATAGAAATAATTATTACAGAGAAACATGTTCTCTTTCTGCAGAGAATTAGGAAAACAACAAGTAGATGTAAAGAAACTACTAAACATAGAATAATCAGAGAAATCCTGAAAGTGTATTTGGAGACACCTCAGATTTTTCACCGATTTCATATGACATAGTAGTTGACATGGCTTTTACTTAACCCCAGCAATGGAGTCATCAAATCTAGCACAATAAAAATAAACTGAAATTTTCGATTATAACAGCGTCTTATCTCTCTTGTTCTGTATTGAAATGTTTAATCATTTCAAATGAAGTAAACAACTCGAAGTATGGATATACACGTTACTATTAAAGCATTCAGTAGTGTGTTGGACAACTCTATGAAAGATTAAAGGTTTTATAATCAGAATGACCTGTAATTAAAAACACTTATATCAATGACAAAGCTTATCAGTAATGGTATGGCTAATTACCTGTTCGTAATAAATGTGCAAAAACATTTTTGAGAGGGGAAATCTAATAACATCGTGCATTCATTTTGATCTCAATTTCACATCGTGATTTACACGCGAAAACACACGCCCCCCCCCCCCCCCAGTACACACAAACGTGGTGGATTGTGCATACTTACCAGTGATTAACTATAACAAGAAATGTCATGGGAAACCTCAATTACAATAGGTGCTTCAAAGTATTCTATCTATATTATACAAGTGATGTTGGTGTCAAGTTTCAGAAAATTACTCAAAGCCACTTAGCCAGACATACGTCACTTGAACAATTGTAATTTCAAATTATACCAACAATTAGACAGAAACTTTTGGCAGTACAATAACTGATTTGTTCAAAATTACGGTGATGAAAAAGAAGAAAATCTGCCAATAGTATTTCAATAATTGTAAGATAAGCTTCTCCAAGAAATACCAGAAAAACCTCCGATACCCAGGTATAGTACGGTCGAAAGCTACAGCATTCTGGAGGTGAACAATAGTGTTCTTCTACATTGTACTTTTAAATGAACTCTGTATTCATGATAGCAACAACTTTGTAGAAGTTCTTCAGAATGTAACTCTATTTATATAAATGTAACTTTTATGCAAACACACACACACACACACACACACATTATATATATATATATATATATATACATACACACACACATATATTTATTTTTCTGGCATTATATGTATATAATCCTAACTTCCTAATGTTCCACTTCTATCAATGTTCACAAAGCTCCTCAGTACAGCAAAGAATGAATAAAGTGGAAACTTTCATCAACAAATATCATCCACAACTCATAATACAGAACACTACTAATCCTTCCAATAATACCACTAACTTCCATACATGCTATACACTATTCATATTACAATATTATACCTGCCCTAATTGCACTACGTCCCGAACTACTTACCTCCCTTGCACATAAACTTTTTTTCTCAGGAACTAGTTGACCCGATACCGTTTGGAAATCGGTGCTCATTCAAAGCCAGTGAATGACCTCGTTAGATCGTATTGTCGATTAAGGGTTGTCGATAATTCCTATTGATGAGTGTGGTTTTTAATTCCCGGAGTCGTGTGTAACGCGTGTTTGTGTCTGATACTATTGTGCACATTCTTTTGGCTAAACAGAAGGGGATATTCATCCTGGTGTGTCTCGGGTGGAAAGAATGAAATGGCAGCTACTATTTCGTGTGTTTGTAATAGATATATGTATCTATTTTGTTCCCGCTTTTTTTTTTAATTAGGATATCTAAAAATAGTAGTTGTGTCTGGTTGTAATCTATCTTAAATTGGAGGTTTTCATTTATTCCATTTAGAAGTGTTTTGAATTCATTAAGTTTTTCTATACTTTCATTTCAGAGGATGAAACAGTCATCGAGATATCATTTGCATTTGTTTTGAATTTCGAGATAGCCCGTTACAATGTTCGCAAAAGAAGGTGCAGTCCGTGATCCCATTGCTGTCCCCGATTTTTTTCAGCAGTAGTCATTATTAAATATAAAATAATTGCTCTCTAGAACAAATCTCAGTCCTTCTCTTATGAGTTTATGTATATATATATATATATATATATATATATATATATATATATATATATATGCAACAGGATATCAACTAGTTATGTAGTGCGACTGTTTCAAGCGCCTCAATTTAATTGAAGAGTTCAATCAAATCATTGTATCAGTTTCCCCATCTTGCCTCTAATGAATTTTCCCTGTATTAGCATCTTACATTTCTTAGCATCTTAAGTTTCTATATTCTAAGTCTACTCCTAGCTTGCCTCCTGTTTATAGACCGTTACTTATATCCAGCGGACTACTCCTAATGTCTTATTTCCTATCCCTTTGGGGAAAAGGATTACCTATGATAATATTTACGACCATAACTAGCCATCAGCTGTCAACTCACTCTTGTTCTTTATTCAAAATAGACAGCCTTCTAGTCTCAGATAATTTGATAATGATAAACAGATAAATAAATTGGAAATGAATTACAAGACTTAAAACACTATGCCCCGTTATGGTCCATGGGATTCTAAAAAATTGTAGTCTACTCTTAGCCACTTGCTACAATAGCGACAACATGAATAACTTCCATCTTCTTACTCTGTTCAAATATTCAAGAAAAATAATACTAATGTATCCTACTTGTCAAACAATTTCTTACTGCTTGATATCTTGTGGTTATTTTGCTTTAATTCACCTTACTTTGAGCCGCGCTGATAATACCGACTGACTTGTTTATTCAATTTAAATACCTAATTCAACTGAATCTTAAGTATTTATATATATATATATGTATATATATATATATATATATATACATACACACAGCGTGCGATG
Source organism: Octopus bimaculoides (assembly GCF_046866305.1). NCBI lineage: Eukaryota > Metazoa > Mollusca > Cephalopoda > Octopoda > Octopodidae > Octopus > Octopus bimaculoides. Next base: position 12,703,560 of record NC_142928.1, read on the forward strand.
GACAGTTTGTTGCCATTTTATGTTTTTAATTTCACGCATACGCATTTGTGGGCGGATTTTGTCGACTACGCAATATTGTTGGGTCTGTTGGGCACTGTCTGTGAGAAAAACAGCACCATGACGCAATTCACTCTGCCAGAAATTTGAATGGATTTGCTGTAGGGCTTGACATTCGCGTCAGATGCTCCAATACGAACATTTCAGAGTGTCCGGTTGTCGACCTAAGGACAGTGCAAAGGATTCGGAAACTGTGGGATGGATCTAATTGCGATTACGAAGGTACGGCAGCTCAGATTCTTTTAATGAGAAAAGATCTCCTGAATTTCTTGGTGAGATCCCTGCCATATTTGACAACGATCGTTGTAATTGAATCAGATTCATCGCTAGGGATATGGGAATGTCTGAATTAGATATCAGGCACGTAGCGCATGAAGATATTCGATATTTCTCATACAAGATGAGAAAGGACCAATCTATATCCCAAGCCATCACGGAGAAAAGAATAACCACGCTACGAAGATTTTGAACCAACTCAAGCATACTCGCCAACCGAAAAACTTTGTTTTTGCTCAGACGTGAAAAAGTTCTGCCAAGATCAGATGATGATCACACAGAACAACAGATGGCTTGCTGTGCCTTGTACTTGTCCAAGTTTAGAATTGTAAGAATATCATTACCCTTGGTCGCATTTTTCCATATGATGTGATATAATATATAATATATGATATCATATGATATACATACATGCATACATACATACATACATATATGTATATATATATATATATATATATATAGTCAATTCCACAACTACACAATTCAATAAACAAATAAAGAAACGAAGACAAAGAAAAAAGAATTGAAAAAAAAGACACAACAACAAATTTGAAGTGGGGGCACAAGAATTATATTAGTTTGGCATCCTGTCGAAGGAGAGAGCTTTTAATGTTCCGAGCATGGGTCTTCTTTGGAAAGGAGAAAAGGAAAAGTCCAGAGAAAGGAAGAGGAAAATCTCCGACGGCCTACGTGTGGCTACATTCATATATATATATATATATATATATATATATATATATATATATCATTGACACATAATTTTCCACAGACATATTTACCGAAATTACATAAAAATATCTTGAAACAGGAAAGAGTCACTTTATTGAATAAAATCGCCATTGGTTTCAACCACGATCTCCAGTGAATTTGCGAATCTCTTGCAATTCTTCTGGACGGTCTCTTTCTTTAAGTTGGTGAATGCTGCCATACCTCTCACCTTCAGGGCTTCTTTCAGAGTTACAAGGAGTTTTGTTGGTCACTCGCTGATCTACGCTCCTCACACAAAAATCAAGTGAGTTGCATTCTGAGGAGTTAAGTGGTCAGATGTCAATGGTGATGTGGTCGCAGAGGTTGTTTGGCTACCATGGCCGGGTTCTTCTGCTTGTGGGTTATGACAGAAAGTCCTGTTATCAGACAAAGTGTCTTCCAGTAGCTAACATCTTAACCCTAGGATGCATTACCTCCTCCAGGCAGATGTTGGCTGTGAGTCCGTGTAGGAAGATGAATGGAAGCATAATGTAAACATAACTAATGAGCAGTCAGAAAACGGTGACGTTGACTGGATGTTTGATTTTTATCCCTTACCTGAATGATGCGGTGACATATATCAAAATTTCCCTTATAGAAATGTATTCATGAAAAGGTATAGAACTATATTATTACATTAAAATTTGAGAAACAAACACTCACCACTTTTTTCTTTTAAAATGTTATTGCATGAGATTCATAGCATCAAATTTCTGGAATTGAGCTCAATTATTTCAGCTTAATTAAAATATAGCTTGTTTTTAAAATAAATAAAAAAAAATTAATTATGCATAGATCCATTTATTTAAACGTGTTTACAAGAGGATTCTCTGTGAACAGGATGAAATAATTTCATCATTACAGAGTGAAAAAAAGAAATAAGGTTTACTTTCATCATACGGAAATAATTTAGATAGAATATTCCATTCCAAATCAAATTGTTTATTATGAACCTTTAGAGACCAAATTAATTTACTAAACCGAGAATTGATACGTTAACTGATATGTATAACATATTGATATTACATTTACTGATATGTCTAAATGTAGAGTAATGATTAGATATAATTTTGGAAAACTGAGATGAAGAACTACCTACATAAAAAAAGACATTGGAACCGGAAGTAATTTTACATTGATAAATAGAGTTTCTAATCTTAGACTTATTGCTAAGGAAACGAATTCGATTGGAATCCGCATCAGAAACACTAACACTGCTGCTATCATTATTTAAAGAATGGTTAGTGTTCATAATATCAATGTAACAATTTTCAATAAGTGGATTTGTATTTAGCAACTTATTATTATGCAAAGAGATGATTTGTGAAACAGGAAAAAAAAAACCCAGGAAATTTATACAGACTTATCAAGGCTTATTACCTAGAATTCCTTAGATAAGAACTATAGGATTATCAGTAAAAGTAACATCAGGAACGCCAACCATGAGGCGTAGAAAATTATGGAGAAATATGACTTACAGATGAAGCCAGAACCTTTTGATCCAAAACAACCTCGTTTTCTTTTAAAAGATTACAAACTAAATATTTTAATAACCCAACCTTACAACTTCTATGTCCTTCTAGCTGTGATATCGATGTTCTTAGCAAAGATATTCGGATAAATATATTCCTACCTTAGTTAAAAGATTACAGCTTAATTCGTTCCAAGTTTAATTATATCAATAACAAGAAATGCAGTAACTACATCCAGTTTGGCGTTTCAAGTTTATATTCTTCTATCAACCCATTTGTACACAACAAGGCACTCTGGCTCACACACAAGAAAGCAGGTCTCGCCGGGGATGAAACTAATGTCGTCTTAGCTGCCAGAAAATCTATTCTTAAATTCGATAACAGGCTATGCGTCCGTAAAGATGCACCCGACAGTTTTCATGTCACGATGGGGAGTTCTGATTCAGTACAAATCGCTGATGACTTGTTCGGTATGTATATCTTTTATGTGATGGCTGACCAATTCCCAAACATGGAGATCTATATCGTGATGACTGTTTACCTTCAAAATGCTTCTAACCCAAAATTAGAAACGGTTAAGAATTGGTTACTTAAATTTTTCCGAGATATGCGCTTATGCATTGTTTTTGACGATGATGTTACTAATGCCAAGTTTTTGGATATTACCCTTCACTTACATAATGAGTCATATTTCTTATATCATAAATCTGCAACTAATTTAAAATATATTAGCTGTTTCATTAATCAATCGAAGGATATTACAAAGAATGAAATTTTTCACTTAGACTTTCACATTATTTGCAAATGTTGATATCTTCAACGATAAAGCTGAATTTTATAACTCTGCCTTACTTAAAGCAAGCTATAAAGAAATAACTACCTATATTAACTCAATTTATATTAATTCTACCTGTATTAATCAGGACACGAAATCAAGTCATAACGATATAAACAATATAAATTTCAGTTCGAATAACAAAGCCAAATCGAGTAAATTAATTCTACAGAGTAAGGGAGATAACCGTTCTTTAAAACCATTTATTCGTTATAAAGGCAAATCGAGGACGTTAAAAGATTATTGCCCTAATTACAAGGCTTGTCTTAGCAAACCTGTTTGGTTGCTAATTCCATATGTTAAGCAGATCAATTCAACCTACCATACCTGTTGCGGGAAGCTATAGAAAAGAATTTTCCCCAAAATTCAAGATACTATTCGATTATTAATTCACACCGAATCAGGTTATGGTTTTCTAACAATTCTCCTTTCAAATATCTTCTCTTTGCATAATAATAAGTTCTGAAATACAAATCCACCTAATCGAAATTGTAACAGTGATATCATTACCACTAACCATTCTTTAAATAGTAATAGCAGTACTGTTAATGTTTCTGATCTGGATTCCAATTGCATTCGATTCCTTAGCAGTAATTCTAAAACTAGAAGCTCTATTTTTGAATGTAACATTACTTCCGGTTCTTACGTCTTGTTTTATATAAGTACTGCCTTATCTCCGTTGTCCAAAAGAATATTTAATCTTTATCCCACATTTAGACAATGCTGTGCTTAAAAATTAATTTGATCTCTAAAGATCATAATAAACAATTTGATTTGGAATGGAATATGCTATCTAAATCATTTCTGTATGATAAAAGTAAATGTTTTCTTTTTTCGCTCAGTAATGATGAAATGTATTTCCTCCTGTTCTCAGAGTATCCTATTGCAAACGCGTTGAAAGAACGCACTTATCGTAGCAAACATTGGCAAAAACATACCTTTAATTCTTCCCATTCTATAAATTTCGACCTTTAACTGTCTTCTAACATTTCACTTCCGCTTAATATAATTATTGACCATGCCTGTAAACTTTATTCCTATTCACCTCTCGCACTAAAATTCCTCACATTTAATCTTCTGCTAATTTCTTTCTTCCTCCTTCTCTCTCTATAAATTGCCTTTGACATTATATATATTAACGGTCCTATATATTTTCGCGGTTTTTTTAAAAATAACATTCCAGCGTTCCATTTATCGTATATGATGTAATCGCATTTGGTTAAAATGTCTTATTGATAAGTTGTGTCTCTCTCTTTTTACATCATTTTATTACTTGTGGAATAATACCAATGCTTCCTTCGAAACATGTGTCGGAAGTATAAAGTTTTGAATAACATCAGCGTTTAACACTATTTATTTATTTATCTATTTTAATCAAAAACAATTCACCAAAGTCTGGAATTGCTACCTTTATAATAGGCTATTACATCGTTGGTACTTGTGTATGTTTTTGCTAATCTTGTAACTGTTTATTTATTTTTTCGGTGTTGTTTGTAAACTTTGAAAATACACACACACACACAAAACATTCACACACACACACACACACACACAAAACATTCACACACACACACAGACACATACACACACACACAGAAAACACACACACAAAACATTCACACACACACACATATGTATGTATCTGTATTCACCTACTGACATACATGATTAATAATAATATAAAGTATTTCTGATTTGGGGAATATCATGAATTTTTCCTAAATTTTAATTAACCAATCCAATGTAAATTTGTAAATTATCGTAATCAATGATCTTACCCCTTCTTACACTGCCCTTACAACCTCTTTACTCATTATCATATTCAAATTATTATTAACAATCTTTACGTATACTCGCTGAGCATTTTGTCCGTCTTTATATTCTGGGTTAAAATTGTGCCATGGCCTAATTTGCTTACTATATTTTCATGATCTTTTGAAATAAATAAAGATGAAGCCCTGGGATCGATATCATCAACTAACACCCTGCCACTAACTTACAGTTATTGTTCCTGAAATTGGTATTAATCATGTGTATTAATAATTATATCGGACGAGGCGTATATAAAATACAATTATCAACAATATCCAGAAGTTCCCTTATTTCAAAATATTTTTCGTGGCACCGGAATGATTCATGCGTTCATTTAATACCTTCCACAGTTTGTAAATAATTTTCGTATGAGGTATATGATAAAAAACTACCTTTCTTTTGATGTCCTTTGAAAGCCCATCCAATGAATCACGAACACCCATTATATAGGCCGAATTATAATTAGTATGTTTTATACCTAGTGCATTGACCAGCATACCAGTTACATAAACATCATCGACCCAAAGACGCGGAACTTTTAATGCAATTTTGAGTAAACGGACGGGCATGTCAGGGCTCAAGATATAAGCAGATCCCGCACAATAAACGTCATAGGTGTTATTAGAATATTCTTCATGTGAAACATACCACTTACTATTTTTGTTTCTGATGACATGCATTCCAACCCATACATTACATAATATAAATTTTCTCCGAGAAAACTTGTACTGTTGTAGATATCTCAAATGTTTTACCACTTGAAAAATATCGACTAATATATCATCATCTGTTTTCATTATATATGAGATATTGTGGCAGTTTGTTGCGATCCAGCGCAACGCTGCCATTGCTTTGGAATTTAAGTTTCGATATGTGTCGTTGAATTCACTCTGTAATATGTCATTATAACGGTCAGATTCTAATTTGACCATATCCATAACGTGACGGTCTTTGACGACACCCATCACAAATAATAACTTGATTTTAAATTTGCCCAACAGTTTTTTGTCGCCCCATGTTTTTCGTACTGCCGTTCGTCGCTTAAAGTTTTTTGGTGCAGTGTGAATATAAACAATCATAAAATCATCAGGGACACATATTAAAGAAGGTTTAATGATGTGACGTGAGTAATAAGGCAGTTCTTCTTATGATGAGCTGTCCGGAAGGGAATTTTGAACTTTCATCGTCTCATTTTGTTTTGACTGTAAACCACCATTGACTGTTAATGATAAACCATGCATCAATGAATGATCAGTTTTGTTCCTATTTATATTTTCATCGATTGTGATATTCTTATCTATGGCATTATTACTCATTTTTCCCATTTCAAACTCCTGCCGATCCCGCCTCGAAAGCCATGTAACCTTAAAATGTTTCTTCGTAGAAGATATGTGAAGAAGAGTGTAAATTGAAGTGATGGTTAGGAAGCGGAGAAATATGCGGAATATTCTGGATCGGCGCAGAAACATTACTGCCGTAGTTCATTATATGCACACACTATTTTAGAAAGATGCACTCAAATACCAATTTGAACTGTAATAAGGAAATGAAAAATATATTAGCGAAACAAAAATCAAATTAACATTATGGATTATAGGTATAAATACATATAAGCTTATATATTCACATATATAAGCATACACACGTACATGCACCTATACATACAAGCATACATATATATTTTTTAAAATTGGCGCAGGTCCGAAGTCGCTCTCAACAATATGTTCGCATTCAATCAATATATATATATATATATATATATATATATATATATATATATATATATATATATATATATATATATATATATATATATATGTATATATGTGTGTGTTTGTATGTGTGTACATGTGTGCATGTAGATATGTATGTATACGTATGTATGGTAAGACTGATAGAAAATGCATTCAATTCAAAGAGTGATACATACACCGAGTAAGAAATTTCATTTTTGTCTATTGAATTATATTAAACAGTTCGAGGTAATTCGCATTGGCATACTCTTTCAGTTCCTGATGTTGTTTAGGCTTCACTAAAAATAAATACACATTGTATCGAGTACCCAAATTTCGACACTGCGACGACCTGTGCTGTATTCATGGGAAATCCCTATTCCACATGCCACTTCTAGATTTAGTTCAAGATGTTCAAGGGAATATTGTTATGCTCTCTGAAGAGTGTGACACCGATTTTGAGCTCAGCGTATTTGAAAATCAAAATGATCCGCAAAAGATTTAATCACGCAGTGTTGAATGATCTTGTAAAGGATCAAAATTTGCTCACAAAGGCTGCAGAAACTTTAGCTTGAAAATTTAGAGAGTAAAATGTGCTTAATTCAAACATATACATTACATTTTATAGAAAAAAGAGAACTTCATAAATAGTTTAGTACAGAGGATAGTATATTGCTGCAAATTACCTGGTTTGTTACTGGAGATGGGGGTTGATTCTTACGATGGAAATGATGAGCATTTGTTTTTAAAAGAAAAGAATTCTGAATTGTGTGTTACTGCAAAATGGCATTCTACACGGGTCGATACCGACTTGGTATTCAACAGATATGAAAGAAAATTATTAATATATAGAGAGGTTTTATATCTTATCAAATATAGGAAGGTCCACTGGATCGTATGTGTTCAATTAAAAATTGTTAATTTTCTGCTTGGACAACAAGCAGTGTACATTAAATATCACTGTTCCCTTTGCTTATGGCACAGCGGGGACAAGGAAGAATATTATTTCTAACAAATCTGAGCAACACAAACATCACTTACACTCCGACAAAAAAGAAACAGAGAACAATATGTAAAAGCTTTAGATACGATCGGCGAGTGTTTCAAATACGTCACTTCAAAATTTCCAAGTTCAAATTATGAAAAAAAAAACAAGGCGGGAATTTTCGACGGTCCACGAATAAAGGCATCAACGAAAGGTTGCGATTTTCCTAATGCCATGAATGGATGCGAACAAAATGCCTAGTTCTCATTCGTGGAATTGATAGGAAAATTTAAAGGCAAATTAAAGGGCAGATAACTACAAAGTAATCATGAAAATAAACCAAATCACTTTTTAAGGGACTACAGAGAGTTACGTTGCAATATGAGCGTAAATATTTATTTTTGGAATAGTCTTCTGGAGCAATTTTCAAGTAATTCAAGCTCTGTAAATGACGGACGACAGGAAAGATTCCACGAAGATATGGGAATTGTGGAGTAACTGTATAAATGATGCTGGGATTCCAACATGATGGGTGATTACTGTTTCATAAGAATGTTTCATAAGATTACTTGATGAGTGTGCTGCCATCAAGAAGCAAATGCGCTAGAAAGTTTTATCAAAGACAATTTTTACCGGAGAGAAAACTGGTTGTTGCACATTTTCCCACTTTGTGTGGATATTTTATCCTGTTTCTGCAGTTCTATCAGCGTTTGTGCATTTGAAATATACTATTATCTTATTTTCATCTCACAATAAACAATCTCATAAATTCCAATCTAGATATAATATCTTCCAACTTACTATCTTGATTTTTCGCTAGGCATAGCTCCAACAAATATATATATATATATATATATATATATATATATATATATATATATATATATATATATATATATATATATATATATATATATATATATATATATATATACATATGTATATATATTTGTTGGATATATATATATATATATATATATATATATATATATATATATATATATATATATATACATTATTTACATTTGTCGGATATTTGTACTCATCTTGCTTTTTGTTAACACAACGTTTCGGCTAATATATCATCCAGGTTTCATCAGGTGTCTTGGGGGAAATTTCGAACATTGGTTCTTATTCCTAAGGTATTTTTCGATGTTATAAAAATAATAATAATACTAATTCGAAATTTCCTCATGACCCCTGATGAAGGCGAGGGTGGTGTGTATCAGCCGAAACAAGAAGAGGATAAATATCCGTTAAATGCAAAGAATGTAAATATTGTACCTAATTCCTCATCTCTTAAATATAAAACTGAAAGACAGGAACAATAATTAAATTATGATAGAAAGAAAAACCCGAACACCAGCCCATTTAAAAGCAAATATATATATATATATATATATATATATATATATATATATATATATATATATATATATATATATATTATATATATACATATATACATATATTAGTTTATGTATATATTAGTTCATATATATATTAATATTATCTCAGTTATTAAAACTTTCGATAATTTAAATACGTTAATAGTTACCAGAGGTAGCAAAATTACACTAAAAAACAAGATATCACAGCCGTTTTACAGGTAGATATACCAAGTTAAAGTGATACATTTTCAGAAGATATGGATAATAATAAATGGAGCAAAACGTATGTTAATAAGAGTTCCTTTAATTCCTACATATGTTTCGAAATAAATGAGAGTACTTTCACAAAGAAGAAAGAGCTGTTGGGGTTCCTCATTTATTTCTGTTCAGGGAGTTCATAATAAAACATCTAATAGCAAGACAAAAACGAAATAATGGGGTAACTTACGAGCTGAGATGTTACATGGTCAGTGACCGTTAGAAGGTTTGTTTACATAGAAATGTTAAGGGGTCAACGATATTATTCCATGGGCTTTAGTAATAAGAACGCTAGTTTACATAGAAATATAAAGGGAGGGTGTTTTTGACGTGATGCTAAAGGTTGAAACCAAAGAGTTATTTGAATATGGGGAGATAAGTATATTGTGGTTCTGTTAAATTAGGGAGAGAGCTAATTGTTGAGTTAAGAAAGGGGGAGGAAGGGAGTTAACTAAGGTAGTACATCATATGAAGGAACCCAATGACATTAATATGTAGCGAAAAAGTAAGTAGAATTGAAAGTAAATGAAACATCGTAGTCTAGTGAATGTTTACATATGTGTGTGCGAGCGCGCACATACATGTGTACAAATACGTGCGTGCACGCACAAGTACCGACACATGCATATACACATATACATACACCCATGTATACATACCCATACACACGCATACCCCCATACACATACACACACACACCCATACAGAAACCTTCACATATACATATGCACACACACGCTCACCTATATATACGTGCCTGTATATATACATACATTCCTGTATATATACAAACATGCAAATACCTACACACGCACACACATGCATACGCACACATGCCCATACACACACACACACACACACGCCCCGTGCTCGTACATGTACACACACATACATATACATATACACATATACTTATGTATACATACCCATTCACACACATACACCCATACACATACACACACACCCATACCGAAACCCTCACATATACATATGCACACAAACGCACACCTATACGTGCGTACCTGTTTATATACATACTTTCCTGTATATATGCAAACATGCAAACACCCACACACGCACATACATATGCACGCATGCACATACACACACGCACCCACATTTGTATATATATATATATACACTTGTATATATGTATATATATATATATATATATATATATATATATATATATATACATATATACATGCACACACACACATGCACCCATACACACACACTCAAACACACGTATGCATATATGTACACATACACATACACATGTGTTTTGTTTAAGATTATAAAAAATGTTAAGATTAATAACATACTGATTTGAAGCGAAGAACATAAACATGATAAATGAAATAGCATTACCCTGTTATATATTAATATACTTATGTTAGCGCTAATCAATGTAAAAACGAAGTACAGAGTGTTTTGTTGAGAAATAATAATAATAATAATAATAATAATAATAATAATAATAATAATAATAATAATAATAATAATAATAATAACAATATACATGCTAATAAGGAGAAGGTCCGATATAAGGCAAAGCAGCTGGTGATACAAGGTAGCCTAAGCTGTGATTACTGGGAAGGAAAAATTAATCAACTATAGAAGGGGAAAAGGCAAGTTGTGGTGGATGAAAAAGTGGAAATTATTCATAGGATATTAGTAAAAAAAAATTATAATTATAATAATAACTATAATAATAATAATGCTTGAAACCTAACCTGGTAGGAATGATGTAGCTAGCGGTAGTAAAAGATGGTATGTTTCTTGAAGTGCTGACAGTGGTACGCCCTCTGAGTGATTTGGTTAACTAGGTGATTCTTGGAGAACAGGATATAAAAAAGCTCCAAGTTACAAAGAGGGCAGAATTCCCTCCCCTTGTCATAGGGAACTGAGGTGGCTAGTATGGACCATTCCAAAGAGAATTGCTTATTGCAATCCTTCAGTTCCCAAATAAAATTACTTAGGCCAGTAGTGCTAGCTTTATTTCTATATCTAAACGACGAATAATGATTCGAGATTCTCTTGGATACCTGTGTCGATGAACTACCTACATAGTATGAGGCATCAGTGTTAGAAGTTACCTTGCATTGATACACTAAATTTTGGTCCTTGAATTCGCACTCAAAAACCTGATTCTATTAGGATTTAATTCCGAGATGCTAATCTTATTGCTAATCTTATTATTGTTACAGATATTTATGCGATTCCCAATATTGGATATACTACCTGTACCAATATCTAACTGATTAATGCCATCATTTGTGTGCGTTAAATTGTTGGAGTAATTATTATTGCTACAGGTTTGAGCATTACTAATATTATGATTATGACTAGGATGGCCGTCTATAGATGAATCCAAAAACCTGAGATTGTGGGAAGATATAATCTGTAACAAATTTTTGGTGTTCGAAAACCCAAATCTAACCTTATGCGAGTTGATAATTGGGTAATAGTAGGAGCCTTTATGGAAATTCCCACTCACCGCGTCTCGGAACTGTCGGACCAAATCTGATTTGACCAGCTTCCCAAACGGGAGTGTGAGCCAGATATTCTTATTATTATCAACAGATCTAGATGTAGTATTAGAGTGGTTAAACACGTAAGGATGTTTGAATTTGTTAAAGTATTTGGGGCCAGTTGGGGCACTTCTCTTATGTGAGTTAAGAGGATAACCCACTTTCACAGTAAAGTGAGAAGAATAGGAAGGAATATAAATGGGTTCATCTACGCTAGTAAAGGGGGTATCATGTTGTGTAGAAGGGGGAAGATCACTAGAAGAGTTAATGTACACTACCTTTTCCTTATAGAAGTCAGCCTCCTTATTGAAAATTTGGGAGTTAGAAGAAAGTTTGGAAAGCCTAATTGAGATATTACTAACCAAATTACTGGTTATATGTCTTGGATGGTTACTAAAGGGGCTTATGTATTTGAGATTAGTTGAATTGGAATTGGAAATGAGTATTATTGTATAAATCTAAGGTAACGTCCAGAAAGTTTGCCACAGAGATCTCATCCTTAAAAACAATGCCAAAGCCCATTCTTTTGAAGAATCTGGCTAATCTATTCTTAACTTTTTCATAGGAACATCAAAATCCTCCGGAGTATCCTTACGGATCCAAAGTTTATTGTTAAATTTAATGATAGATTTACGGGCCGCTAAAATTACATTAATTTCCTCCCTAAAGAGACCTGCTTTATTGTGTGCGAACCAAAGCGTTTTGTTAAGGATAATAGGGTTAACAGAGGAGTAGAAACTAGAAATGTCAAACTGTATGAATTTGGTATTATTCTTATCCTTGATTGAATTAAACCAATCTATAACTTGAGAAGAGTTAGACCAAAGTTTCAGTTTTAACTTATTAATTATAGTGGGTATATATAAACTAGCGTTGTAAACTATGTAAACTAGCGTTATTATTACTAAAGCCCATGGAATAATATCGTTGACCCCTTAACATTTCTATGTAAACAAACCTTCTAACGGTCACTGACCATGTAACATCTCAGCTCGTAAGTTACCCCATCATTTCGTTTTTGTCTTGCTATTACATGTTTTATTATGAACTCCCTGAAGAGAAATAAATGAGGAACCCCAACAGCTCTTTCTTCTTTGTGAAAACTACAGCGTTGATTAAAATAACAGTTCACAATACTTAAATATCTGATAAGGACAATTAACATTACCCTCTAAATTACACATAAACTTAATGAAACAAACATTTACCAACTACGAAGAATAATAATGTTAGCTCATTAAATATTAAAATATAAAAAAAACAATATAAAACCCCATAAAACGTAATAAGTACCATAATTCAAAGTAAATAATACGATGATTTCAATCGAAAATAAAAAGGAATTCATTTATTTACAAACTAGCAGCAGTGCCCGGCGTTGCTCAGGGCTGAATCGCTTTAAAGCACTGTTAATGATTCTACTCAATTATGATTAGTGAGGCAAAGATTGATAGAAGTTAACACCCCACCAATCAATTTGTAACACTCTAAGAAGCGGGTAACAATAGAATATCAGGTGGCCCTGAAAAGGCTGTGTTATCGTTCTCACAATTGTAACAATTTGGCAGGTAGTCCTGGAAGGGTGTGTAAAACGTTCGCAGGTGAATACGGCGTGTTCCTTTTCCACCAATGGCAGCGGACGTGCTGTTACAAAACTTCATGCTCTGTGAAAACAGAATAGATGCCCTATGGAGGAAAGAGGGGGATTAATTATAGGTAAGTAAATACGGGTAAGTTCGAAAATAAACAACAATGGCATCTCTTCAACTTATGAAAGACCGGCAAGCGTGTAGTGGTGCTGAATAGATGAATCACAACACCTCAGTCATGGAGATGTGCAAAATAGCCTGTTACGTTTGAATATTTTGTATTTTATGTAAAATGTAATGGTGTAAAATATAATGGTGAGAGAGAAGATGTATGTATTTAGTTTTATCAACTTTTTAAGTCTTGTTATTTGAAGTATATTGTAATGGCGTGTAAGAGATAGTTACTTCTTCATGTAATTAGTTTTATCCAATTCTTTCATTGATTAACGTTATGATTATATTTGTTGTATAAAATGATATGTTGCTTGGTTTCAAATTGTATGTTGCCTCCTGTTGCCGCTGATGTAAACTGTAAGATTGAGAGAGGAGATGGAAGGGGGTAGACGTTCCATATACGTTGGATGTAGAAGGTGAGGTTGCTGTGCTGACGAAGGCAGGGAAATAGAGCTGAGCGGAGGCCAGGCGTTGGTGAGGTGTGAAGTACTTGCAGGGAACCGCCCAAAAATGTAAACGTTGTCATAAAAGCATTGTTGGCCCTTTGAGAGTCGTACGGAAGTGAAATAGTAAAGTGTCCATGGTCCTCGGATGCCCGCTGAATGGGAGTTAGTGAGGAACAACAGCTGATGTTTGAGCAGGGTCTGATTTGTCATGAAGCTTTGTAACGCCGCGAGAATTAGCCTTTTCACAGCTGATGGTGGAGAGTGTAAAGTGCACTGCAATGAATATTAACCTACACCTACCTAGAAATTACTGACGAAAAGGCAAAAATTAAAACGAAATTTGAAAAAGTTATAAAATTAGGAAGCGAAGTAATCCTATAAAACCTCTTTGTACACAATGTTTTTCTGTTTTTCATTGTGGAACGAACGCGAAAGCATCACTCTTGCTGCCCACACGCGAGCAGCCAACGTAAAGCTGACCGTGAGAGAAACAAGGCTCCCCCAAATGTATTCCCGCGACAGACAGCGTTTACCCCTGTGCTTTGTTAATTGACATAGTGAAGCATGACCTGAAAGGGAACAGGGACCTACGAAATGTGAAATGTAGGTCTGCTCCTGATGCATCCTCAGTATGAGCACAACGTTGCCTCGACCGCATCTTGTGATTATTGTGGCCTCAATTAGATAGGGAGATAAGGACTTAACGATAAAACGTGTCCCATTTCATTGTTTCGGCGGAACCAAGTTTCGAATGAGCATTATAGGGGCACCAACTCTAAGATTCCGAATATGTGGGGGTAATCCAGGGAGCTCAAAGGAATTTAGTACCTCAATTGTATAGTTGATGACGTCCTCGGGGTCAGGAGTTCTATCGACAGGCTTATATATATATATATATATAGCAATCCCCAGGAGCAATCCCCAGGAGCAATCCCCAGGAATGAGCTTTAGCATTTGATCATTAATATGGTTAACAGTTTTATTCTTCGGGGCCAGAATAGCCCTTTGGCCAATCTAATTCATATTCTGATAATTTGCTTTGAGATCTGGGAACACTGCTTCCGTGAGGCGTCGCTCTCAATTCGGCCGCTTTCGATGGGCTCTGCGGGTACGCGGCGGCGCCCGGCCAGCCGGCCGCCGGCCGACCGTCTGCCTTTCAATCGGCTGCGGTTCGGGGTGCGGGTGATAGGGTACGACCGTCCGATCGACGACTACCCTACATAGTAGTCTGGACCCCCTTGGGGTATGAGGGTCACCTAGAGCCTAACTATTCCCCCGGGCCCCGACCCGCAAGCTCGCGAATCGGACCCCGTCACGGGTACGGTAGCGGCCGCATGGCTCGTATCGCAGCCGACACGTCGGCCTTTCCATCTCGCCGGCGGCAGTCCGCCGCCGAGGCGTCCGCATTCTTTTTGCTCGCTCCCAATCGCTTCCATCACGTCCGCCTAGGCCGCCGCCTAGGCCGCACACACTCTCGGCCGACAGCGC
>NC_142928.1:12724359-12774359 GCF_046866305.1 Octopus bimaculoides
TACTTTCTCGTCCGGTTCGACTCTAGGTAGCGGACACCCGTCGAGAGTAGGCGGAGAGGACGTGTTGACGAGGAACGATTTCCCCCAACCCTTTATGGAGAACCAGGCGCATTTGGAGACGTTGATGGCGAGGCCTACCGCGTGGTAGAACTCGGAGCAGATGGCGAGAAGGCTCTGTAGCCCCCGGGCAGACCCGGAAACTAGTACCATGTCGTCCGCATACGCCAGGCCCGCCAAAGCAACCCCGTCTACATGTAAACCGAGGCTGCTGGGTAGAGCATCCAGCAGCGGATCGGTCGCGATGTTGAAGAGGAGGGGCGAGAGAGCGTCCCCTTGTCGAACACCCCGCTTTATCTCTATGGGCTCGCTACATGTGGCTCCAACCGTGAATCTAGTCGTACACCCGTCGTACAACCCTTTTACTAGACAAACCAGGTGTTCGTGGTAACCTAACCTTCTCATGCCCGCAAAAACGAGGGAATGCGAGACAGTGTCAAAGGCTTTGGCCAGGTCGAGAAAGGCGACTTCTATCCGTGGGATTCGCGATTGTCCTGACTGTACCCCTCTGGAGCGGTCCAGCAGCCGGCGGAGCAGGAAGGTGTTTTCGCTACATCCGTCCGACTTGATGAAACCGCGTTGCGCGGGATTGAGGGGTGTCGCCCTGAGCATCCTGGCGGCCAGCTGTTTCGTGTACAAACGATATACCACGGAGCAGATCGTAAGCGGCCGCCAGTTTGATAGGTCGTTCGGGCTGCCCGCCTTCTTGCGAAGGAGGACTGACCTGCCTTGCAACAGGACTTTCGGTACGCGTCCGGTCAGGAGTGAACAGTTAAAAACATTGGCTAGGATCGAAGGGTCGACCGACCTGACCTCACGAGGCGTCAGGCCATCAGGGCCGGCGGCGGAGGCCGGATTAATGCGCCGGCGAGCGATCTTGATCTCCTCCAAAGTGAACGGACGCAAGATGGGCGCGTTGTCCACCAAGGAGGAGGCCGGATAGGCGCTTAAATCGACCTCTGGCCCTGGTCGGGAGAGCCTGTCCCTGTAGAGCTCCTCTACTTCGGGCATCGGGACGGGGCACTGACCCTCCAAATCTTCACCAAGAATTGCTGCCATGAGCCGCTTCCTATTCAAAGCGTATAAACGCTGGTATCGAGCGTATTGCTGTACTCTCGCTCGTCGGTGTTTTGGTGCCGTCGAGGCACCTGCCGTATCTCTACGTTTCGTCTTGTTGCGGGCATCCACACGGCGCGAATCCATGAAGCCTACCCAATCCTCAACACATCTCTCAAAAGCGTCCCAGCACGCATCCGAGGCGTCGTCATAGAGGGCCAGGAGGCACTCACCGAAGACAGACGCCCAACGGGTGTGTCCCGGGGACACAGCATCGCCAAATTGCTCCCGCCAGTCGTGACTGCGGGTTGTTCTTCACTACTAACAGGCACACTACGCGTAGGTTCGGGTATCGGCAGAGCCCCTTCTCGCTCACGGGCTCGACGTTCAGCACGTTTCAAGTCTGAACGCTTGTCACGAATCTGCTTCAGCGTCTTGTCCGGAAGTAGGGGGGCAACAGCCACAGCGATCCTTTTGCACCCGGCCTCGAGCAACTCCTTTTCCTTCTCACGGAGGATTGACACTTCCTCCTTTGTCCAACAACCCCGCGACGTTCGCCCCGTCGTCCGCGCGAGTTGCGCACGCTGTTCTCGCTTGCGTGCTATTTCGTCCCTGCAACGTTCTATCCTGTGCCTATTCGCTTGCACAGGGTGTTTGTGTCGTAGGTGAAGTGAAAGGCCTACAGCCCGGCGGAAGGCCCGGCTGCACCCGTCACACTTAAAAGGCAGTTGCTGGGGGTCGGGATCGGCAGGACCAGTGTTCCCCGAACACTTCGCGACGTGACATCTGATCGAGTGAAGGTGGCCGCTCTCTCGGCCACAGCGTATGCATTTGTACGCAGGCTTACGGTTATGCCTGTTGAGTACGTGTAGCCCCCATTCCATGGGGCTAGAGAAGTGTCTGGGACAGAGCGGGCATAACAAGGAGATCGACGTACATGGAATCACTACGGTGAACGCATCGGCCGGCGGTTGGCAGGCCGCGCCACCAACGCCAGCCCCCCCCCCCCCCCCCCCCCAACGGGCGATCCGTCCTCATCAAGGCGAGGGAGAACGGTAGCGGGGAGGCCGGAGAGGGCAACATGGTCAGCCGCGAGGTCCGGCGGGAGTTGTTCGCCGCGGAGAATCAACGTGTGGGACGCACACTCCAGGAAAAAACGGCCCGGCATGTCTCTTATAACAGTGAGCGACTCATAGCCGCTATACGCCGACGGCTGGGAATCACCGTCGGCTGACCTAATCGGGGGGTCAACAAGATTACGCCAAGGCAGGCATGACCTTGTACCTACCCTGGGGGGAAGTAGCTCTTCGCCACGCCGTGAGTGGTTTCCACGGTTCTAATGACCACGGGGCCCTTCCCGGGACCCCGAGACCACCAGTTTATCGGCGCCTGGCTGCCGTATGTCGATGTGGTTTTGTTGTAACATTCATCTTCTTTCGGCATTTCTGCGTGAAACTAAGACGGCAACCCAGACGGACTGCTAGCACACCCCGACCCTCATGGCACGCGAGAGGGCTGCCCCTAGGAGTGGCGAAGACCGGTCCGTATGCACTCCGTCCTTTGTATCGCCCCAGAATCAGCGGAGTCTCTCACCGTATCGGATCTGCCAGGGAGATTAGGCCGCTTTTCGTTTGTCCAATGCAATGCAACCAATTCGGCATGGTTGAACCTACCAGTGTAGCCCAGACTACACAGCACGACATAGCCCGCATTACGAACGTAAGCTCTCTTGCCACGACAAGGCAACGACCCTCGCCGTTTACCCGCGCTTGGTTGAATTTCTTCACTTTGACATTCAGAGCACTGGGCAGAAATCACATCGCGTCTGTGCGGCTCGACCGGCTACGCGATGCTCTGTTTTAATTAGACAGTCGGATTCCCCCGGTCCGTACCAGTTCCGAGTCGACCGTTCGCCGCCGGCCGAACGCCTGCCGCGCGTCGCGGTGCGACGACCGCACGACCCCACGCAAGGCGGGAACAGAGGGCCGCGAGCACCGACGCGACGGCGAGCCCAAAGCCGTGTCGCTCCACGGCGTCTCGGGTGTGGAGCCGTGTTGTTCGCGCCCGGGAGGCGCGGAACGCCGACGCGAGAGAAGGCCGCGCGCGCGAGAGGAGGAGGACCGACGCCGCGGCGACAACCACCGCTTTCCGCCGCGAGGACGCGGCGTGCAGACGACTATGCCGCACGCGACCGACCGACCCGCCTGCCTGCCCGACGAAGCCGCGTACTCTCGTTGACCGAAGGCGCGACCGCGCACCGACGCGAAGCGAGTTGCCCGCCGCCACGGAAGGCGGCGCAAACGACGGCCGGAAAGGCGCCCGAGATGCCGAGTCCGACGCCAACGCTACAGCCCCGTACCGATCCGCCGCTTCGCGTGAAGACGTGTTCCGGCGCCCGCTGCAGCAACGCGACGCCGAGCGAACGGCGAAGCAACCGCCGCGCGGGAGCGCAGCGACACACACGGCCCGACCGACCCGGTCCTCGGAGCCAATCCTTCTTCCGAAGGTACGGATCCATTTTGCCGACTTCCCTTACCTACATTGGCGCTATCGACGAGAGGCTGTACACCTTGGAGACCTGCTGCGGATGGTGGGTACGGACCGACTCGAGAGCTGCGAATCGTTACGTACCCGGATTTTCCAGGGCCGCCGAGAGCGCACCGGACGCCGCCCGAGACGCGGCGCTCTACAGGTACCATATCCGTATCTCCGGACGAGCCGATTCCACGGACGCGGTCCTTTACGAAGAAGAGAGAACTCTTCCCGGGGCTCCCGGCAACGTCTCCGGGCTCGCTTGCGTTGCCGCTGCTTCGCCCGACCGCCGGCTTCGCCCGACCGCCGGCTTCGCCCGACCGCCGGCTTCGCCCGACCGCCGGCTTCGACGACAAACGCGCTGCTAGGAGCGGCGCGCCGCGTTCCCACCGCCGGACGGGCACTCTCCGAGTTCGGGTTCGGGAATATTAACCCGATTCCCTTTCGATGCGAGGCCGGCCGCATCTGCTACTGCTGCTGTTATATTTGCTACAATCGCTTTCTTGACGGATCCGGCGCCTTTCGTGGAAGCTTTCGCCCGCTTCTTAGGACCGACTGACCCGTGCTCGACCGCCGTTGGCACTGAACCCTTCTCCACTTCGGTCTTCGAAGGTCTCGTTCGAATATCTGCTACTACCACCGAGATCTGCACCCGCGGTTGGCTTCACCCGGGCTCGCGCCCGCGGCTTCCATGCACGCCGCGGCGCCCTCCTACTCGACCGGGCATCGGAAAGTCGCCTCGCCGGCGATCGCGCAACCTGTCGCTCGGCCGGTCCGGCATCGGTCGCTCGCTCCAGCGCCATCCATTTTCGGGGCCGGTCGATTCGGCTGGTAAGTTGTTACACACTCCTGAGCGGATTCCGACTTCCGTGGCCACCGTCCTGCTGTCTATATCGACCGACACCCTTTCGGGGATCTAATGGGCGAAGCGTAGGGCACCTTAGCCGGACGTTCGGTTCATCCCACATCACCAGTTCTGCTTACCAAAAGTGGCCCACTTGGCACCGTGCATTCGTCGCAAGAATCGCGCAAAATAATAAAATTTCCAACGATTCGTAAACGGCCGCCTCCGTTCGGGAGAGGAGCGGCCCGTTTCGCCCGTTCCGAGTTCGAGAGTAGATCGAGGCCGTCAACGTCCCCGGGGCCTCCAGTCGTTCGCTTTACCGGACGGAATTGCGTGTCGTTCTCCTGCTGGCGCCAGCTATCCTGAGGGAAACTTCGGAGGGAACCAGCTACTAGACGGCTCGATTGGTCTTTCGCCCCTACACCCGGTTCCGACAATCGATTTGCACGTCAGAGGCGCTTCGGACTTCCACCAGAGTTTCCTCTGCCTTCGTCCCGACCGGGCGTGGATCGCCATCTTTCGGGTCTCCGGCCGCCTGCTACACCTGAGTCGGAGCGGGAACACGCGCTTTCGAGCGCGAATGCGCGGGCCCGACCCGGGAACGATGCTTCGAAACGCCGCGTGTTACAAAAAAAGAAGCGAGCCGCCGCCACCACCACCGCTGATGCTGCAACCAACGAGATTAGACGACGGCGGCAGCAACTGCGGCGGCTGCTGCGACAGCGGCCCAACTCCCTTCCCCCGAGCGGCGACGTGTCACGTTCTCGCTTTCGCTGTGCCGTCGGAGTTCGCGAAGTGAAAGGCTCCAACGACTCGCAGTCGACTGGGACTCCTCGGTCCGTGTTTCAAGACGGGTCGGGTAGGTTGCCGATGCTCGTCGCTGACCGGCAGCAGCGGGCGGCTTTTCGGGCGATCCCGCCGACTCCTCCAACAACCACCGCTCCTGCAGCACCACGCGCGAAGACGAGGAGCAAGTAGAAGAAGAAGTAGAAGAAGGAGCAGGCGGGCGGCCGCGTCGCTTTCGCGACTCGCTGCGTCGTGAATGCTGAGGGCGAGGTGCGTTAGCCCGTCTCCGTCGGTTAGCCGTGCCTGCGCTTTCGTGGAGCGACGGGCCCGGTCGAGAGAAGCGCGTGGATCCCGACGCCGGTCCCCGCGTGAACGGGTTCCGGACGCCGAGGCCCTCGTCTGCGACCTGCGGACGCCGCGCGCCTACCGGCCCGACGGGAACGGGTCGCGACGACGGATTGGAGGGGAAGTGCGTCCGATGCCGGCGCCACGGAAATCGAGCGCCGACGAGGCGGCAGACGACCGCCCGCGGAAACGAGCGGCCGCAACCGACGCGTTCGTCGGCGACGACGGCGCCTTAGGAGGCGGGGGTGAAAGTGGCAGCGGACTGAGTCCCCTCGCGATCGCCGTGAGCGGTCCTACCCGTTTACCCCTGGGCGGTTTCACGGTCTCTTGAACTCTCTCTCCAAAGTTCTTTTCAACTTTCCCTCGCGGTACTTGTCAGCTATCGGACTCGTCCCCGTATTTAGCCTTGGATGGAGCTTTGGGCTGCGTTCCCAAGCAACCCGACTCTCGGGCCGAAAAGAAACACCGCCGATCGCCGCCGGCTCCGAATGGGCCTGGCACCCGCTCTGGGCAGCCCCGATCGAGGGGACGCCGAACCTAGCCGGGCGAAACGATCGACCGTGTACGACCCTTGCGCCACAGCTCTCGACGACTGGCGCGGCCGACGAGATTCGGCGTTGGGCTTCTCCCGGTTCACTCGCCATTACTTAGGGAATCCCGGTTGGTTTCTTTTCCTCCGCTTAGCGATATGCTTAAGTTCGGCGGGTAGTCTCGTCCGAGTCGAGGGCAGCATTAGCTTAGAAAAAAAAAAAAAGTCGTCGCTGCGGCAAACCGCATTCGACTCGTCGTCGTCGGCCGGCACGAACGCTCGCAAACGAGATCCACAGAGCGAACACCGACCGAAGATGTAGACGGCTGAGGCGGCGGCGGCGGCGGCGGCAACGGCCGCCACGGAGTAATAAGAGGAGGCAACGACGGCGAGGGCGGCAGGCAGAAGAGTGCGCACGAACGGCGGACGGTGCGTTCCCTGCTGCTACTGCAGATGTCGGCCGCTCCGTGGCAGGTGTCGCAGCGATGACGGTCTGGCATTGCGGGAGACGGAGGATCGAGCGGCGCGCGCTCGCTAGTCGGGCCGGAAGCAGAAGCAGTAGCGAGAACGAAAGGCGGGCTGTTCACGCTGCCCGCCCGCTTCCCCGGCCCGCGCCCTTTCCTGCGACTCCCGACTCCCCGCCGCTGCTGCTGCTGCTACGGCGGACGGCTTTTTCGTGTCGTGACCGCCTCTCGACCGGACGGGGCCCCGGGACGATGGGATCCCGGGGCCGCAATGTGCGTTCGAGGTGTCGATGTTCACTGAGTCCTGCAATTCGCATCAGTTCACGCGGATAGCCGCGCTCTTCATCGACGGACGAGCCGAGTGATCCCCCGTCCAGGGTTTCGGTATTTGCTACTACTACTAGTGACTGACGACCGCCTACCGGCACTGCTGATGGCCGACGCGGGGGCGAGGAAAGGAAGGAAGACGAGAGAGATGTTGAGGTTCGTGGAGCCGCAAAGCGTGCAGCACCGTCGGCCTAGCGCACTGTATTCGGGCGGACGCAGGCTGGGTGAAAACTGCGCGGTCGGCAGCTGCTACTGCTACAGCAGAGAGAGAACGAGAAGGAAGCATAACGACAGCGGGAACGATTTGCGGGCTTCGTCCACCGCTGATGACGCCGCTTCTACTTGCTCGTTGCTCGTTGCTCGGCTGAGGCTGAGGCTGCACTGTTAGAGGGCCGACGAGTGCGAGGGGGCCCGCCCGCGGCTTACGAAACCGGCTGGATGGCGCCGGAAAGGCGAGGAGGAGGCGGCGGCGGCGGCGATGTTGGCCGACGCCAGGAAGGAAGAAGAGAGAGATATTGAGGTTCGTGGAGCCGCAAAGCGTGCAGCACCGTCGGCCTAGCGCACTGTATTCGGGCGGACGCAGGCTGGGTGAAAACTGCGCGGTCGGCAGCTACTGCTACTACAGCAGAGAGAGAACGAGAAGGAAGCATAACGACAGCGGGAACGATTTGCGGGCTTCGTCCACCGCTGATGACGCCGCTTCTACACACATATATATATGTATGTATACATATATATATATATACATTATTTACATTTGACGGATATTCGTCCTGATCTTGTTTGTTGTTAACACAACGTTTCGGCTGATATACCCTCCAGCCTTCGTCAGGTGTCTTGGGGAAACTTCGAACCTGGGTTCTCATTCCTATCGATGTTACTATTATTATTATTATTATATTATTATTATTATTATTAATCAGGTTGCTGCCGTGAATCGAACTCGGAACCTTGGGATTAGTAGCCCGCGCTCTTAACCACTACGCCATATGCCCGTGGGCAATTATGGGGTGAATTTTAAGGCTTATAAATCTATTATTTTTCTATCCTTCCTCAATACCGGTTCCCATATGCTATTCATATCTGCACTCGGTCTGCTTAGGAGGTTGTTGTGTCCTAGCATATGTGCTGCTTCTTTTAGTTTTCGTATTTTCCAGTGTTGTTCCCTGTCTATTATTTTAACTTCATCCCACAGGGGGGGTGGGGTGGTTTCCATTTTTCCATACATGATCAGCTATACCCGATTTATCAATATCTCCTCGTGTCACAGCGTTGCGATGTTCTTCTACCCTTATTTTGAGGGGCCGACATGTTTCGCCTTTGTATAACCTACCACAGCTGCATGGGATGGAGTACACGCAGTTTTTGGTCATATTCTCTTCTGTTGGTGGTTTTACCCGAAGGAGATATTTGCGAAGTGTTGTATTGCTCTTGAATACTGCCCTGATGTCATATGGGCCGCATATCTTTTGTATCTTTTCGGAGAGGTCTTTCACATAGGGTAGACAGACTGTGGACAGTTTATTGGTTTCATCCTCTCTTTTCTTCATAATTGGAGTAGATAGTATGTTCTTGGGGTAGTTGTTTCTTAATAGATTGTTACTGAGCTTGATCATTTCCTCGTGGTGGGTATCACGATCGCTACTTATATTCTTTGCTCGGTGTTTTAGGCACTGAGCAATTCCTCTCTTTACACTGTATGGATGGTGGGAATTGAAGTTAAGGTATCGTCCAGTGAAGGTTGGCTTGCGATATACGGATGTCCTGAATCCATACTCGGTGCGTGTTATTAATACGTCCAGGATTTCCCCAAGACACCTGACGAAGGCTGGAGGGTATATCAGCCGAAACGTTGTGTTAACAACAAACAAGATGAGGACGAATATCCGTCAAATGTAAATAATGTAAATAATTCCTCATCTCTTAAATATAGAACTATATATATATATATATATATATATATATATATATATATATATATATATATATATATATATATATATATATATTATATGGTAGTAAGTAAATGTGTTTTAAGAAAGAGTTTCAAACAACTCACGGTTTGAAGGGAATAAAAGTTTGTCGAAGGGGGAAGGCTGATGAGGAACGGCAAAGAAATAAAGAAACTGACAGGTGTTTTATGTATGTTGTTAACTGTATGTATGTATTCGTGTGTATTTTGTATATATATATATATATGGTAGTAATTAAATGTGTGTTGAAAACGATTTTCAAAAGTCTCATTGTTTGTAGCGAAAAGTAAATGTGTTTTAAGACAGATTTTCAAACAACTCACAGTTTGTAGGGAATAACTGTTTGACTGTCGATCGTATTTGACAAAGATTTACACGTATTTGTATGTATGTGTTTATTTGTATGTATGTGTGTATCTGTATGTATGTATGTATGTATACATGTATGTATGTATGTGTGTATGTATATATGTATGTATGTGTGTATCTGTATGTATGTATGTATGTATATATGTATGTATGTATATATGTATGTATGTATGTATGTATATTTGTATGTATGAATGTATATTCGCTGTGTATATATATATATGGGAGAATATACAAATAATAACAACAGACGAGGACAAGTGGTGTAAATAAAAAAAGTATATATTAGTATGACGCTCGGGAATACGGAAAGTCTTTGCCGTTTCGAGCTACGCTCTTCAACAGAAAGAATACGGAGACAAGGAGAAAAACACGGAGAAAAAAAATTGAATAGTGTTCAGTCAACGGTCAAATATATATATATATATATATATATATATATATATATATATATATATATATATATATATATATATATATATATATATATATATATATATATATATATATGGTAGTAAGTAAATGTATGAAAAATATTTTCCAAAAACTCACAGTTTTTAGGGAGTAAAAGTTTGTCGATCACATTTGAAAAAAGTTTGTCGCTATTTTTTTTTTGTTTTGTTGTTATCTTAGTGAAGGACGGTGTTAGAAAGGGAAACGAGTGAAAAATAATTACACGTAAAATTCCTTCCGTTTCACAATATCAGATAAATCTGAATCAAGCCGCAAAAATATCTACAAATTAAAATGTAAAATTAAATATAAAATTAAAATATAAATTTCAAAAAAATTAGTTAAAGTCAATAATATACAAGTATATATACAATGCAATCGAAAGTAATATAAAATTTAAAACACATGGATTCGTTTGATTGATTGTTTCAAATAAGGGCCATGGATTGGTCGTTTCAATTAACGGTCAATGATGTGTAATTCACAGTCCAAATAAATTTAATACAGATTCACCCTATTAAAAAAATATCGAAGAAAACCTTAAATAGAAAAATGGGCTCCAAATACATATTATAGATAATTAATTATATTCGAATTAACGCTTTAAAATCAAATCAATAAAATAAAGCATACGCTGCATTCAAAATAAAATAAAATAAAATAAAATAAAATAAAAAATTAAATTAAAATACAATAGCGGAGGAAGAATATATAAGTCCATCATATCCAGAGCCCCTGAATTCAATATTGACATTATTTCATGATTTTTGTGAAAGATAACTACATCTCATTTTATTTTATTAACATACCTCTTATTGTGTAAACATTAGTTAGAATTCTGTTGTTGTCTGTACCACTATACTGTTACTCTATTCAGGCTAAAAGTAAAAAACCTATTTGACCCATATACCTAGGGCTATAATTCCTCAACATTTTGATAGTAATAAAATGACCTGATACTACTATGACCAGTGAAACCTCTAGATTCTAATACTTTTATAGCCTTGCCCATGCATACTGCTTACACCTTCCCTCTCTTTAGAAGTAATTGTCCCTTTGCTATCACCACTAGATAAGAAACAACAGAATTCTGAGACAGTTAAAACTTTTGTCTAGAATCAATTACTAGCCTGATAGACCCTGCTATGTCAAGATGGACTTATATATTCTTCCTCTGCTCTCTCCCACTTGGTTTTAATATGTTGCCACATTTGTAATATGTCTTTTTTTCTTTTTTTCTACCTTTTTTTCGTGCAGCTGAAGATTGCTCTTCATATTGCATTTAAGGTAATGCTCACATTACTTAAATAAATTGAAGTAGCATGAAACGTGCGTACTGCAATCACTTTTGAAATCCGTGTTGCTTATTATTTGATATATATATATATATGCGCCATGCAGTAAGACTGAACATGGAACCATGTGGTGCCATGCCTGTGCTTACACACACACACACACACACACACACACACACATACAAGCATACATACGCTCACATACACACACACATATCTATATATATATATGTATGTATGTATGTATGTATGTAAATAATATAAAAATACTTATGAAAAATTTTATAAAAATTCCTCCCCATAATTTTATGCTATGAATTAACCGGTCCATAGGATTAAGAAAAGAAACATAGACGTTTTAATCTAAGGTATATTTATTTTGTTTTACGAATTAGAATAAATATCCAAATCTAAAAGAGATATCACTGGAAGGAATTTTACCAAAGAAAACCCCCCAAAAAACATAATGGCAATATAGAAAACCAAAAACAAAAACAAAACCCAATTAAAGAAGAACCTACTTAAATATTCAATTGACAGAGTGAAACAGTGATGATTACACTCTGATTAACAGTGTTAATCACAAAGAAAACACATTTAACACCTATAATAAACTTCCTTCAAAACATTTTAAACACTTATATTCCTTTGAACAACGAAAACCATCTTTCAGATTTAGA
Organism: Octopus bimaculoides; assembly: GCF_046866305.1. Taxonomy (NCBI): domain Eukaryota; kingdom Metazoa; phylum Mollusca; class Cephalopoda; order Octopoda; family Octopodidae; genus Octopus; species Octopus bimaculoides. The sequence goes on from NC_142928.1 coordinate 12,736,070, forward strand.
ATTTTACAGCTTTCTTCTGGAAAATAAAATCAAAAATAATTCCCCTGAACAAAGAAAACAGAATCATTTAAATCAATAAATTTAGTACCCATGGAATTGATCTCGCTAACAATAACTTTTCTTAAATAGAAGAAATATTTCGTGATAAATTCGGAGAAACCGAAAGAGCAACCTTAATGGATCTCGGATTCAAAATCTCATAGAATCTACATGTTTTATTGAAATGTTTCAAAGAAAATTTATAAAAAACCCAACTAAGTTACTTTTTACTTGAGTAGCATAGGGAACAATTTACTATCAATTAGTTGTTCTTGTCCAAATCTAAATTAGAATGACCTTAATTATTAACCTTATAGACCAACTTAGGATTATAAACTTTTAGCACGTAATTATATTTATATTTATGATCATCAGTAACTGGAATGAAAGGATTATTCTCTTTGTTTGTAGATTTTTAGTTCATTAACTTTTTATGGAGTTTAGATTGTAATGCCAACGGTCGTTATCAAATATTTATAATGTGAAAAGTTATTTTAATCAACGCTGGAGCTTAATTTATATATATATATATATATATATATATATATATATATATATATATATATATATATATATATATATATATATATATATATTTCTAGTTTTGAAACGTCTTGCATTCGAGTAATTTCCTTCTATCGTAATTTAATTGTCTCTTCCTGTCTAAGCTATTAAAGGTCTTTATATTATTTTTTGTTGGTCGAACCTATTCATTCCAATAATGAATTCCTGAAGAGAAGCCTAAATTATATTTCAAAAGGATTATTGTATACGTTTTGTTTTTGGAATTAATTAGGCTTGGAAGCAATTTATAGAATCTTGTTTGGATTAACACCAACTTTGGATTAAAAGATCGTCTACACCAATATTTTGCTTTACTTATACTAAATGTATTGATTATAACAATACTGAATATATAGTTTTTATATATTCTTTGCTTGGATAGAACCGGCGAACTTGGATATTTAACATCCCTTTGAAGGATTTTGGTCCTTACTTCTTTTATATAGGATGTGTTCAAAAGTAGCCAGGTAATTTCTCTTTGGCACAAGCCCGTTGTATTTCAAGCTTTCACCGCTAGAATTCACTTGTTGCAACCCCCAGGCATCAGTCTACCGATCGGCGTCATCTTCTCTAGTCTTACATCTACGGGGTGTTCCTTTCTTTTGCAGTGCTTCTCCCTTCTTCGTCGATTTTTGCGATGTGGGAAAGGAAGAAACAGCGTGCTTCCGTGAACCCCTGTATTCTGCTGGGAAAAACGGCGGCTAAAACAGTTGTCATGCTTCATAAAATTTACAACGATGCTACCATAAGCAAAACACAAGTTTACGATTCGTTTTCACTCTTTAGGAATGTCATAGGACGCTTGCTTAGCAATCTCGTTCAGAGTCACCGTCGACGAACCGGACAAATAAAAATATCACGAAAATTAATGAATTGATATCAGAAGACCGTCACCGAACAATTAACGAACGTTTTGTTATGACTGTTGTGTCCTGGAGATCTTGCGAACGAATATTGAAGAAGTGCGAATGGAAAGCATTGCCGCAAAATTTTCCGATCGCTTACGGAAGATGCAAAAATAGTCACGACTGAATTTGTGTCGTGAACTGAAGGAACTGCTGGAAGATGATCCGAACCTTTTTTCGAAGGTCTTGATTGGTGCTCTAAGCTGGTACTAGTACTACTGCTACAAACCGGAAACGAAGCAGCAATCGAGTCAAATTTGTATCTAGTGAAGTCCAATTCTAAGACGATACCGAATTGTTTCATGGATGCGAAAGGAATTGTCCACACAGAGTTTGTTTCTCCTGGTCAAATTGTTAACCAGTTATTCTATTTGGGAATTCTGAAATGTTTGGAACACAAGCTGAGACGAAAACACCCCGACCTGTGGCAATGTGGAAAGTGTTGGTTTCATCCTCACAATGCGTATCTACACACTGCCTTGAGTGCGATACAGATTTTGACCAAAACGGGCATGACCCTACTTACCCACCCTCGTTATTTCCCCGTTCTTGCTCCGTTGAGATTTTTTGTTACCCCGAATGAAATGTCTGCAAAGGAAAACGCTTCGCAGATGCGGAAGAGATGAAGAAAAACACCGGGAGACATTAAAGGGCATCATTATATAAGTGTACCACGACTGCTTCCAAAAGTGGAAAACGCGTCTGGACCGATGCATTGCTTCAGATGGAGAATAGTCTGAAGGTGCTAAAAGTATAAACATGTAAACCTAAGTGAATAGAATAGTATTGAATGATTCTGTGTTGATTTCGTTAACCCGTCGTATATATATATATATATATATATATATATATATATATATACATACATAAAATTATAAACACACAAACAAACATACACACACACATATATATATGCTAATTGCAACTTCTTCACCGAAGAAGGCCGTCTCTTCAATCAACAAATACTGTCATGAGATCTGACAGTATGACTAGACAGACCTGCTCTTGACAAACAAGCTCTACTGCAGAGATTACAAATATTTTTACGCAGAAAAGTGCCTGGGATTGTAATGAAATCCTGTCTACGATGTGCTCGTTTCCAAAGATATTGCTCAATTCTTCGAGCTTCAATTGTTTTACCACTATTGTAGATCATTTATTTCCAAACCGATATATCTTGCATCATCTGCGCCAAGTCTTCAGCTTTCAAGTTATATTGGTTATTTTCTCTATAGCTTGTATTGCTTTTGGATTAACATCAGCCTAAAGAAAACAAAGATCATATTTTCTCAGCATTCAGGCCTACCCTATGTGGAACCAAACATCTCTGCCTAGGATACAAGATTAGATGTGGTTGACTCATTCATCTACCATGGCAGTATTCTCTCTAGAGATAGATCCCTTGATTTGAAAAAGCCAGCAATGAATTTGGAAGGCTTGAAAATCATGTGTGGTCTGAAAGAGGTATCACCTTCCAAACTAAGATTAGTATCTATGAATCTTGCATTTTAACGGTCCTCCTGTATGCTTCTGAGACCTGGAGGACTTATCGGTGCCACATGAAGGCTTTAGAAAGAATCCATCAGACTGGCCTAAGGAGAATACATAAAATCAAATCGAAGTCTTTAACGCCATACACCATTGTTATACACACACACACACGTGTATATGTGTGTCTGTGTGTCTGCATCCGCGCGCGTGTGTGCTTATGTGTGTGTGTGTGAGTGTGTTAAATAAGAACTTTCAGAAATTCAGAGAATATGTATAGATACAATCACATCTTGAATTGTAGAATTCTCCCCCAAATACCGACAATTGTTTCTGTAGTATTAACATATTTAAGTATAAAAAATATCATTGAAATTTATATTTCCGAAAATAATTGTCAACACAATATTTTCAGAGTGATCCAAATTTAGTTAAGTGCAAAGTGAACCAGTACACGAACACATTCAAAATGAACGATAAGAAGAAATTTAATCTAGCAAAAGCTAGTTTTGTTATCAACTGTTGGTGATGTGAGTGGGTAAGGAAAGAAGGAAAAATAAACAAGAATTCTAAGTTACGACATTTAGGAAAATAGAGATTTTACGTCACAGCAATTATTTACTTATTTATGAAAGCAGTAAATTTAGAAAATATATGCATATTACATATCATACGTAAAGCAATTATTATAAAGCATTGAAATATTTAAATGCCCTTCGAAATTTCTGGCAGCATTACATTGTAAAAATCCCATAAAAATAAAGAATAAATTCTGACTTACATTTGAAAAAGAAGCTCAGATATTGGCACAGTGGATCTCAAATTCCTGGTGAAGTTCATTTTACTACATTTTGCTACGTTTATTTATTGAGGCTGTTTAATTTTTCACTGATAAAGATAAATGAACAAGTGCATTATATATAATAACGAAATCAAAAAATAGTCTTTATATACTGATGTAATTGTGATCGGAACGATGCAAGTTGAATAATATTCATAGAAAGATTAATGTGCGGCAAAACTTGTAAAATGCTCTCTGTCTATGTTTAATATGTGTGTAACTGAAGAGATCATTTTCTTCAAAACCCAAAATACTGTCTGAGATATTCGCTATAATACATCATATTATAAATATAACCAGCTGTTTCGCAGTTCAGAATATTACATGCTCCAATAAAATTTGCGTTCGATGTAAATTTTCCCATATGTTTCCACAATAAAAGGACATTACAAAAGAAAAAAAAAGAAAACCTGTTACTATACGTTTAACTGCTTTAACAGAACAATGAATATGTGATCATTGTGTACGTGGTATGAAATTTCACACGAGGTAGGCGTTTACAATTTCTAAGCAAATAAATATTATTCATCCTCCACGTGGTTGTGTGGTAAGAAGCATACTTCTAAAACGCATGATTGCGGGTTCAGTCGCATGGCGTGGCACGTTTGGCAAGCGTTTTCTACAATAGCCTCGGACCGACAAAAGCCTTGTCAGTGGGATTGATAGACGGAAACTGAAAGAAGTTCACCATATATATGTCTGTGTGTGTGTGTGTGTGTTTGTCCCTCCCCTGCGTCATCGCTTGACAGCCGATAGAATATATACTAAGCTTACAAAGAATAAACCCTGTGGTCAGTTTGTTCGACTAAAGGTAATGCTTTAGCATGGCTGCAGTCAAGTGACTGTAATAAGTAAAATAATAGAAATAATATTAAGCTGAGTGTATATTTAGTTTTAGTGCTATGAATTTAGTTTTAGTTTTTAATGATGTTTACCATGAATTTTTCAAGTGTCAATGCAACACAATTTATTTTAATTAATTTATACAGATAATAGAATTGACTTATCCTTATTCACGAAATAGGCTTTGATTTCAAAATAGTGAACAGAAATAATGATTCCACTCGCGCAGTTAACTTGAGCATGCCACAATACTGCTATTGTTTATTGTATGTCAGTATTGGTGTTGTTGATACCAGTTACAGCCATGAACGTAAGACAGAACCCTCATGTGACGAAAGGTACTACACATCGTTTTCTATTCTAAGCCCAAGGCCCGAGGGAGGGGGCCAGTGGATTAGATCGAACCCAGTACGCAACTGGTACCTAATATATCGACTCCGAGAGGATGAAAGGCAAAGTCAACTTCGAAAGATGCTTCAGATGGTTTCATTACATTATTACTTAATTATCAGTTAAGTGGTGCTTCCAATGTATATATAGCCAGAAAGCTTAAGTTAATAGGGTGAGATTCTTGGATATAATCCTTGCTCGAAACATGGTAGCATAGTACACAATGGTTGTTTACACCTGCTCTTTTGATTCCTTCGGTGATGTAACTAAACACAAATCACGTGTTTTATGGAAAGTTGGAAGACGGGTTCAAGCGTATGTTTCATTCTGTGTGTGTGTATATATATATATATATATATATATATATATATATATATATATATATATATATATATATATATATATGTATGTATGTATATATATATGCTAGCAGAAATACCCGGCGTTGCCCGGGTTAAAGAGAATAATGAAATCTAAAAACGCCATCTAGACTACGCAAGCCTCAACTGTTAGTAGCTACGGTACCATATTTCTACATTAATAACTCTCCAATCCATGCCAGCATGTAACATAGACATTAAGTGGAATGCTAAAAGAAAGTTTTCAACTCATATCAACATAAAATAAATACACGTAATTCAAAAACACGTTTTGTGTATTTTATTTCGTAACCAAACAAACAGGTACAGATCATTAATAATGAAAGGGCAATTTTGGTGATTCATTTGACAGAGGTAGTAGAGAGCCAATGCGATAATAAATCTGAGGTTGGATCTTGAAAGTTTGGATGAATGCTGCCTGAGTTAAATCTCTTGTGGCTCCAAATGATGTCATCTGTAGTACAGCGTCGTATTGTCTAATTTTGCTTTGCAAATGTTAGGAATCTTGGTCAGTTGATGATAACAGTTTCTTCAATAGCTCTGAAGGTTGGGGATTGTGGAATTGTTGGGAATGTTTTTAACTTTGGTGTTATATGTATTGCTTGAATTTCTTTGACATATGAAATATATGTATGTTCACTGGGTTTGTAAAAGAGAGTTGTGTAGTTCTCGGGTTTTAGGGATTCACAAAGACACACAGACAGACAGACACACATTCTCATCTTTATATATATAGATACACACACACACACACACACTCACACACACACACACACACACACACACACACACACCCAAACACACGTATATATATGTATATCAATATAAATATATGAAAGTCAATGAAGTTTCGTAAAAGAAGGTGATCATGTACATACTTTCTTGCTGTTGTGATTATAACACCTCATTGTAAACTATGTTCCTTGTTTTCCCTTGTGGAGCATATACAAATAGGTTTTTGTTTTGCTGCCCACTCTTGAGCAGCCAACATACAGTTGTCCATGTGAGAAGCAGGGCTCTTCCAAGAGAAGACCAGCTACAGACAGTGTTTGACCTGATATTTGTTTATGGACATGGCAAAAGTCACACGAAGGGGGAATTGTAGTCTTCTGAATGTAAAAGGAATGTCTGCTCCTGATGGAGTAACAACAATTCTTGGAATAAAGACGTCATCCCCTTTTGCACATCCAGAAAGAATGGTAGCCTCGATAACGTGTGATATCATTTTCTTTATCACGAGTCGTGTTCCATTGCAAAGTCTTGGTGGTTCCAGATTGCGGAACAGCATAACAGACGTTCCTACTTTAAGTGATAATATGTGGGGAGGTAGTCCAGGAGGCTCCAACGAATTGAGAAATTCAGGAGGATAGTTCACCACTTTGTATCTGGAACTGTATCAACAGACTTATAAGTTTGAAGATTGCCGGGGAGAGAATGCATCAGCTGTTGATTAATTTTTGTAACAGCTACGTTTTTTGGAGCTAATATTGCTCTTTCACACAGCCAATTGTGATTTTGGTAGTTTTGTTTAAAGTTGGGAAAGACTTTGTGTTTGAGGTCATCTACAGTATTAACAACAGAACAAAATGGCCATACTTCTGTTTCTTCTGCAGCATCGAGAGGCACCAATTGTCAAAATGTCCTGTGCGAATTTTTTGGACATTTGGTCGCCGTGTAGCTGAGCTCTCATGTTAGTGTTTAGACTGAAGATAGTAACATGGTGCCACATGATAGAGGACTTTAGGCATGCTTGGACCTCATCTGCTCTAGTGCCTTTTGGAATGACAGGAAGAGTTTTCCTGAAATCACCTGACAACAGAAGCGTAACACCTCCCATTGGAGCGTGACAGTCTCGGATGTCTTTCAGGGCTCTATCTAATGCTTCCAAAGCTCTCTTGTGAGCCATGGTGCATTCATCCCAGACAATTAGATGACACCTTTTAAGTACCTGCCCCTGATCTGAGCTTTTGTTGATGTTACATGAAGGTATCTCGGATGCTGCTAAATTTAGAGGGAGTTTAAAAGTCGAGTGTGCTGTCCTGCCACCGGGTAACAAAGTAGCTGCAATCCCAGAGGAAGCCACAGCTACTGCAATGTCCTGATGCTGCCTAACTTCTGCAAGAAGAAGCTTTGTTATAAATGCTTTTCCTGTCCCTGCAGGAACATCGAGGAAGAAGATTCGTCCATCACGTTGGCGTACACTGTTAATAATAGTTGTGTAGGCCTGCAGCTGGTCCAGAAGTAATTTATGCTCGTTTTCAGCAATGTAGTTTGAAAGCGCTTGAATGTCGTATGAGGTTTCACGAATGACAGCAGTAGGAAGGCTATTTGACCCTGACCTGAATGTCTGTGGCAGGCCATATGTGGACAATTCATTACCACCCAGTGTGGTAGTTCTGTCTTCAATGTCAATGAGAGTTTTGTTGTTGACTTCATTGCTGATACCCTCCATGTCAGAATAGAGCCGTTGAGCTTGCCGCTGAAAGTCTTCAGCCAGGTTGTCCCTGTACTTGAGCCATAGAGTTGCAGGATCACACAATTCGCATGTCTGTAGTAATACTGCAAACAGTGCCCTGAAACTTTTAGGTGATTCTGATAAAGCAGCCTCTCCCAAAGTTGCATCCCATTGTGCACCATCTTCCAACAGTCCTTGTCGATAGCAGGCTTCTCTGTATGTTGTGCAGACATGTCCATGAACGGTTTTTAGGGTCTGGAAAGACGTTGCCCCTCTGACCTCATGCAGCAGTAGGCGGAGGTAGAAACACTCTTGTTGAGTGGGATGCACTGTGTATACTCGTCCAAGGCAAGTATCAAACTTAATGCCAGGGTATCCACGAACATTTTGACCTGCTTTCCTTGGTCTCTATTTTTATCCATTCCAAGTGTAGTATGATGGAATCTGTGGATACAGTAAGGTTTGAGCGAATGGATCCAGTTGACAGAGCTTGAAGAATGCAGTGGGTGTGCTATCCTTTGGTTGCTCTGCCAACAGAGAAGCATTAGCATCGGTGAAGTAGACTCTTTGACCGTTTTCCAGGTGCACTGCAAGCTGTTGAATGGCGGGGTGACGTTGGTGAAGCGGAAAGCCAAAGATGCGCCAGAAAGCCTCGTTGCTACTTATGTAGCGTCCCACCTGATAGTGCGTCACCTCATCCTGGCAGTATTGTTGTTGAAGTCCAAACATTGGAGCGTCAGAACATTTGTTGATATACTTGCAGACATACTTGATGGACTTGACGGAGTTGCAAAACTCAACGTTGATGTGGGCATTGAAAATCTTTGACAGGAGTGGGCAGTAGGGAACAATCCATCTTTTATCAACCTCATGCTGTCCTATATTTGCTGTGAAACCGCCGTTTTGTGGCATTCTCCGTCTGTATGATGGATACCCATCAGCACCTGTCTGAGTTTGTTGTAGGAACTTCCTTGGAAACGTTTTTGAACATACGCCATCTTTCAAACATCGTTGAATCCATGCCCATATGGACCATGCACCATGTTTGCTTTAACTATGTCGTATAGTACCTTGTCTAAAGCTGGATCAGGAAGTTCTGCAGAGATTATCTTGTCGATGTCAGTTGATTTGATCTTCGTTGAGAGCCAAAGCAGGATATGAGCATGTGGAAGGCCCATTTTTTGCCATTCGATTGTGTACATGTCACATTGTATGGGTCCGAAGATTTGCCCTTTTTTGATGAGGTCCATGAGAATAATTAATTTCAGATGGAAAGCTCGAGCGAGGATGTCATGCCTGTCTTTAGGCTTTTGACCGAAGAAGAGTTCGGCCTGAATCTCCTTCCACTTATGATTATATGTGAAAGTGATGAATAAGTCAGGCCTGCCGTAATGGCGTACAAAGGTCATTGCATCCTGTGTTCTTTCATGCATATATCGCGGACTTCCAGTGAATGTGGAAGGCAAGATGCAAAGTCTTCCTATGCTTGTTGGAGCAGCATCGTTGTTGATGGCATCTCGGAGATGGATGTAGCTGTCAGAGCGCAATTTTTGTTGATGTGATCTGATGAAACACAATCTCTCTGATTCCATTTTTGCGCACATATCAACTGCAAATTGATGAAACAGATCTTGAGACTGGTGGAGGTGATTACAGGAGTTGTTTCGTGTCATACATTGGTATGAGTAGAAGTCCATGCAGGATACTTGCTTGTTCAGATATTCATGACGATTTTGTGGATGTTGCTGTGGTATACCGATGTGGTAGCCATCTTCACCATAAACAAACAGAAGTGGATACTGAAGTGTGTCGTATGATCGGTGTGTTTCTGTAATTCGTTGGAGGGTGGTGTCACGTCGCCAAAGGACAATGTCTCTGGGATTGTGCTGTTGACCGTGAAGGAGTACAGCTATTTCATTGCATGTGGGTGCATTGTAACAGCCTGCATGTTCTGTAGATGGTCTCTTCTGAGCATCTATGACAACATTGAAATTAGAACAAGTTTCGGTTTCCAAGGCATACTTGAAGCTGCGTACGTAGCTGTTTGTCTGGTGCAGCAGGTCTTGCAGTTGCATTATCAATTGAAATTTAGTGCCATTGGAAATGGAGTTTCGTCGGGTGGCTTGCTCATGTAAATTACCTAGAAAGTACAGTTGAAGGAATTGAGGATCTTTATTTTCAGCAGGTTCGAGCGATCCTATCCTATGGTAAACCTGTCCCTGAACTTTGAAAGTTGGCATAAACTCACCTTCTTGAACAACATTAGCGCTGAAAGATGTCATTTGGAATGCACAATTGTACTTGCGGATGTTATTTAGGAAATGTTTCGACTCCGTATTTGTGCCGTCGTAGAGTGACCTTAACAGCTGTGGTGGATCCTGCAAGGGAGTGGGGTTAACTTTTCCGTTAGTGCAACACATAGCAGGAGTTTCTCTGGACCACTTATTAGCATTGCAGAAAGAGCAAGTGATGGACATATCTCCAATGTTTATATCTGGGTGGCCATCATATTGAATGTTAGGGTTGTAGCTGAAAGTCTTTAATAAACATCGTGAGTTGCATGGCGTTGAAAATCCTCGTCTATGAGCTCTTTGTTGAATGGAACTCTGCAGCATACTAAGTAAGGCATGTGTAAAATTTGAATGAAATTGGTTGTGTAGTTCTCAGGTTTTAGGGATTCACACAGACAGACAGACATACACACACACACACACACGCACAGAGATTCTCAATACATGTAGGATTCCTCACCATACAGGTAACAGGCACGGCTGTAAGATGCATTACGGATCTATAGCAATTGGAAGAGCATGACCCGATTGGGATCTATTCTAAAACCGGGGCGCCAGTATTTTCGTAACGAAACACTAACGAAACACTTTGAAACTTGGGACACTGGTAGAATGTGTCATATAAAACATCTTTTACACTTAGTCTTCTTAACAAAAAAAAAAAGGAATTCGCAAGTTATTCCATGTTAAAGTTGTCGTATTTCTGTAATTTCAACCAATCACTGACGTCTATTCAACCCAATAGAGTTGCTGCTGGGCGGTCATAAAAATGTTATTCCCTGTGACATATTTCATCCGGTTTAATCGCAATTTATACGCATATATTGTTTATATAATAAATTACGCTGTGCGTATCTATGTGTGTAACAATTTTACAGTTCGGATTCTAGAGTTAGGGTTAGTTTTAGGGTTAGGGTTACGGTTACGGTTACGGTTAGCAGTCTAGTTAGGGTTAGGGTTAGGGTTAGGGGATTAATACGATATACACCGTTACAGCGCTAACTGTTTTCAACTGAATAGACGTCGGTGATTAGTAGAAATTATCGAAATAAGACAATTTTTTACATGAAATAAATTCGAATAGAAAAATATTTTTCTGTTCCATAACACAAAATAGATAAGTATACGAAGTTTGAAAGTCTTTCGGTACCAAAAACACTACATAAAACATAAATGAAAACTGGCGCCCCCGTTTTAAAATAGATCCCCCGATTGAAATAACAACGTGTGACGTTTGGAGTAAAGGGAAATGAAAGTGTCGCCTCTGGAGTTTGCAAATGACCACAATACCGATAGGTAACTGTGCAGACAAAATTTACAATCGATAAATGTCTTAGAACAACCAGTCATTGTGGTTATGTAGTTCTTGAGTTCGGTGGAAAAGAAAGAAAGAAAAGTGTTTGGAGTTGATATGCAGCTGGTTTTGTATACATGAACAGATTTTGTTTGTATTTGTAAAACATGTTGCTAGCACAGAATAGGTATTTAGAGAAAGCCCTAACGTGTTATCAACGCATGTTAGAAATAGCAGTGAAATGTGAAATATGAATGGAATTTTTAAAGGAAAAATGTTACGTACCGAATTCAGCTGAATGAATTAACGTGCTTTAGTTGGTCAGTGTTGCTTTGATATAACAATGTTGTTAAGAGAAGATGATAGAAATTGTAAGAGGAAAGGGGACAGTGGTTATGAATTGCGTTCCGAATGTTATTGGCCTGGATATGAATTCTGTCGTATATATAAAGAAACAGCCATGTAGAGGGATGAAGATATCAGTGTTGCTATAGTTTTGTGTGGTCGTATTAAGTGTCCGTAGACTATGAAGGTTAGACGTGAAATGGATGACAATATATTTCAGTTGATAATTTAGTATCTCATTAATATATGTAAGCATGTTCCATTGTCCCGTATTGAGAAGTAAGTTTTATTTCACTGTGGTAGTAAAGAAATGAGAATGAGATGTAAGGTGACAAAATTTTTGAGATAGGCGTTAAGTGGTGCCCTCCGTACTCGGGGAAGGTCAAAGGTGAAGTGAATGACAATAGATTTCGCTTGAAAATGTTACCTGTGTAATATCTGTTACGTATTGATAAGTAAGTTGTATTTCACTGTGTATGCCAGTTGGGAGGTACTTGTGGTCTTGTAGCGCAGTACCTGAAATTCTTTTGCATTGAACTGCATATTATTTTGCTCTGCCCACTCATATATTGCATTTAGGTCATTCTGCAGGCTTACAATATCATCAGGATTCTTTATTGCCTGAGATATCTTTGTGTCATCAGCATAGCTAGTGACAGTGGCTCTCCGAGTGACCGTGGGCATGTCCAGAAGGGCCACTATGAACAGTAGTGGCCCCAGAACAGTTCCCTGTGGAACACCGCTCAATATTTGTGTTTCTCTAGATAGTTCTCCATTGGCTGCAACTGTCTGACTTCTACCATTCAGGAAGTCATGCAGCCACTCTCCTAATTTACCAGCTATGCCAAGGTTTCGCAGCTTGTGACATATCAAGCCATGATCAACTTTGTCAAAGGCTTTTGCAAAGTCGAGATATATCACATCAACATTTGAATGGTCAAGTAGCTGCTTCAGGACCCAGTCATAATGCTGCAAGAGCTGCGCGAGGCAGCTTCTACCTGGACGGAAACCATGCTGGGTCTCATTCAGCAAGTCATTTTCTTCTAGGAACGAAATCAATCTCCTTCTGACAATTCGTTCCATGACTTTGCTAATATGTGAAGTCAGATAGATGGGCCTGTAGTTCCCAGCCTCTGCTCTGCTTCCACCTTTATGGATAGGACATATGGTGCCTTCCTTCAGCTTTTTGGGAAGTTTACCATTTGCAAGGAAACTCTGGAAGAGTATCCGGAGTGGTCCTGCTAATTCTTGTTTACAGGACTTTAAGAGGACAGCTGGGAAACCATCGGGGCCAGTTGCCGAATTTGAGCTCATTTCATTTATAGCAGCTATCACATCTTTCTCTTCAATGTCGATGTAGGTAATGGATGCAGTCTTTTTCTGCTGAGTGCTATTGTCAAAGAAATCAGCTGGGTTCTTTATCTGCATGTGACTCAGTGTGGGATCTGCAGTCAGTGAGCCATTAGGCAGGAATAGGGGTCCTATCTTATACTGTACCGTAGCAGTCTCTTTTGCAGATCTATAGAAAGCCTTGGGGTTTGTTTTTATGCTTCCTACTGCTCTCTTCTCCTTCTCTGCTCTCTCCTTTTCATGGGAGAGTTTAATTTTGTTTTCTATTTCTAACAGTGTTAGTTTTAATTTAGCCCTTTTCCTATCCTCCAGTTCTCTATTTAACTGGTTTGAGACCTTTGTTCTGTGTCTCATAAGGATTTTCCTGTCTCTAGGAATTCTATTGGCATGTTTGCTGGTCTTTCTATATGGCACGTATTTGGTGCATATGTCTTGTATGGTTGACATAAAATGACTTAGTCTGAGGTCATTGTCTTGTATAGAAAGGCTGTCATGCCAGTTTTGATTTCGAATCTCTCTGCGAATTGACTTCCAGTCCGCCCTGTGGAAATTCAGGTTAGATATTGCTTGAGTCCTCCTGGTGGGGTGGGTGTCAGTGGGTTGTCTAGGACCATACATAGTTAATTCTATAATGTTATGATCTGAGAGAGATGTGGGCGTTATTTTCACATTATGGATTAGGCTCACATTGTTTGTGAAGCAGAGATCTAAAATATTGCTTCCCCTGGTTGGTTGGAGTATCACTTGTTCCATGAACAGCATGTTGGATAGTTCTAGCAACGATTTTGCCTGGCTTTGTTCATGCAGTGACATCCCAGAGAGGATGTGACCTTCAGCCCATTTAACATTTGGGAGGTTAAAGTCGCCTAGGAAAAGTATATTGATGTGTTGGTCCAGATTTGTCAGGACCTCTTCTATGCGTCTGAGGCTGTCCTCAAATTTACCTTCCTGATTTGCGGTATTTGGTGGACGGTATGTTGAGCATACAACTACATCAATTTGTTTTATGTGTACTATTAAAGTATCACATACAGAGTTTGAGTGTGATAGTAGTAGTAGGGGTGTGACATCTTCTCGGATGTACATTGCAACTCCCCCATGACTTCTATCCCTTCTGTCTGTTCGGAGTACGGCATACTCTGGTATATTTATCTCCGCATCTGCTATATTAGGTGTTAGATGCGTTTCGGTAAGCACCATGCATATTGCTTGATTGCATGTTAGTAGGCCTTTCAAGTATAGGAACTTGTCTTTTGCCGCCTGTTCGTAATAGGCCCCGGATTTTCAGTAGGAATATGGGTGTGATATCTGTGCAGGGGTTCCTGGTGTTAGCGGTGGCCATCCCTGATCCATCATCTGTGGTGGTCTTGGACAATGGTTCGTGTGGCGTTGACTCTGTACCCTCTGCATCCACGTTAAATGGTGTACCATTTTCTGGGCCACGCTTAAAAAAGCTTGCTGCTCATCTACTGCAGTTCGTTCAACCTCTGCATACAGCCTTTTTTGGGGAGCAGAAGGAATATACAGACTTCTCTCTTTGTGAGTCCTGTTGGTATTCGGTGGATTATGTGTACGTAGATTTAAGCTTTCTGGTCTCCCTTTTCTGCGCTCCCGCTTATTTTGTTGCAAGTGGTTATCTACCTTGTTTAGCTGGTGGTGTTTGGGATGGGCAAATTTGCAGTTTCGTCCCTTTTCCCCGTGCCAGCAGGTACCATTTAGGTAGAATTTACAGATCTGTTTCTTTTTCTCTGTGTGACGTGTTTGGGCTTGAAGCCTGTTTGTGTTTACCGTCTTCTTGTCTGTTCTCCTATCTTTGCCGTTTGTGGTGCAGCGTTGGCTGTATTCACCATGGTCATTGCATCCCTCATCAGTGGCTACAGCACTGGTGGCATCTGCCTTATCTGGGTGATCCGTTTGGTCCTCCTGAGCCTCAGCACAGTGTGCAGGGTCTTCACTGTCCTTTTTTGTGTCCGTGTCTCTCATAATGCCTTCTAGGAGGTCCAAGGTGCGGTTTCACGAGCTCGTAGGAGCGAATGAGCTCCAGTTTTTTTCGATCAGTTTGAGCCATTGACCTATGGAAATTGTACCTATCCAGGCTTTCGGCTATTAGATCATTTGCTGGTGATCCTTTGGCCAGGTTCCATGCGTGTACAAGAAGGCGAACTTTCTCCAGCTGCCAGTTTCGGCGCATCTTCATCTTCTTGTTGGCCTCAACTTGGCGCTGTACAAAGTTTCGTCCTCTGGTATCCATGGTGCACGATATTTGAGAGAGAGAGAGAGGTTATCTTAAAGTATATAGAAATAGTACTAGAAAGAAAGAAGAGTATAAAGAGGGGAGGGATAATACGAAGTAGAGCGAGTAGAGAGTGCGTACAGAGTACGAGATAGATAGATAGATAGATAGATAGAGAGAGAGAGAGAGAGAGAGAGAGAGAGAGAGAGGATGTGATAGGAATAGAGATGTATGAGAGAGAGAGAGAGAGAGAGAGAGAGAGAAGATAGCTCAAGAGAGAAACAAACAAAACGAGGCAAGACAAAATGAAAATGAAAAGAATAATGAAGATATATATATATACATACATATATATATATATATATATATATATATATATATATATATATATATATATATATATATATATATATATATATATATATATATATATATATATATATATATATATATGTATGTATATATGAGGGAGAGAATACAACTCAAGAGAAACAAACAAGACAAAATGAAAATGAGAAGAAAAACGAAAAATGAAAAACGAGAAATATATATATCACGGAAAACAGAGAGAGAGGGTGAGAAACAGAGAAACTAAGAGAGAAAAAGTGAGAGAGAGAAGATGGGATAAGAATAGAATAGAGATTTTGATTAAGAGTGTTAAAACGAGGTGACTAAGGGAAATTGAGTGAAAACTTTTAATACTTTAAATAAACTAAGAAGAACGATTTTATCGTAAATAAATTTTATCGTAAATAAACAAAAATTATTCTGTGAGACAAATTACAGTATGTTAACAAACAAGTGTGAAATAGATTATTTTGTCGTAGATTTTTAGAAAGAATATAGAATATAGAATATAGAATAAAACTTAGTATGTAAATAAACTAAGAAGAACGATTTTATCGTTAGTAAATTTTCTCGTAAATAAACAAAAAACAAAAACTATTCTGTGAGAGAAATTAAAGTATGATAACAAACAAGTGTTAAATAAATTATTTTGTCGTAAATTTTTAGAAAGAATATAGAATATAGAATAAAACTTAGAAATAAAGAATAAAAATTAGCTCAGATTTCTATCTTTACAATCTCTCACCACGTGCGTGGTTCCTTCGAAGATGGTTGTTCGCTTTGGTTCACTCACATTAATGTGCGTTGTATATATACTATTTACTTTCTTTTTCAACGGATATAATGCAGGACCGTCGTTAAACAACAGGTACCGAGTTTTGTGTCGGTTTCAGCAAATATTTATCTTCGATATGGAAAGATACCTGTTGGTTGCTTCGAGAGACAGGGAAAAACACGTCTTAACACTACGGAACCGGAAGTAATCATCTTCAGTTTTTTCATAACTGTCCCATAACGTTGACCGAGGTTGTATATACATATATGCATACATACATACATACATGCGTGTATATATACATATATAAATATATATATATATATATATATATATATATATATATATATATATATATATATAAATATATAAATATATATATATATATATATATATATATATATATATATATATATATATGTATGTATGTATGTATGTATGTACATTTACATATATGCACCCACACTCTCTCCTCTATTCCTCCCTTTCTCTCCCCTCCCATACCCACCTCCCCCTCTCTTACATCCACCTTCCCCTTCCCCCTTCATCGTCAACACCCCCTCATAAGCTCATCCCACCACACCCCAGCACACTCCACGCCATCCAATTCTTTGACAGCGTGTTTAGACAAGAATCTGATGGTGTCGATATTTCTCGGCCTCTGTATCTATATATGTGCGTAAGTATATATGTGTGTATATATAATATATTCGCGTATATATGCATATACGAAGAGTGAGAATGTGTGACTGTAGGGATGTTATTGTTTGTTTTGGTTTACGCGCGTGTATGTGTGCGCATATGTTTGTGTTTGCGTGTTTGTTGTTTGCTGGGGTGTTGGTCTCTGTTATGTTGTTATATGTTATCGTTTTTGCTTGTGCATGTGTGTATTGAGTGTGTGAGAGTGTGTGTATGTGTGTGCG
Organism: Octopus bimaculoides; assembly: GCF_046866305.1. Lineage (NCBI taxonomy): Eukaryota > Metazoa > Mollusca > Cephalopoda > Octopoda > Octopodidae > Octopus > Octopus bimaculoides. The sequence goes on from NC_142928.1 coordinate 12,753,534, forward strand.
TCTGTGTATTGGTGTATGCCACATTAGTGTTCGCGTGCAAATGGGTTTAGTGCGCGAGTGTGGATCCTGTGTGTGTGTATGTGTGTTTATGTGTGCATGCATGTGCATGCATGTGCATGAGCTTTTGTTATTTCTGCGTGTGAATGTAGTGGCATGGCAAGTATGGTGTTTATGTATCCGGGCCTCCTAATATGTACGTGTCAACAATAAAATGAAACCATTGATCATGATAAAAAATGGTAGGAACACAAACAACCTCCAGTGCTTGAAAATGATCACATCTCACTCCTCTGGAACTTCACCATTCAAACTGACAGAAAGATAGATGCATATAGGCCAAATATTATATTGAAAGACTTCAGACAAAAATCATGCCTCCTCATTGATAGAACTGTCCCAATCGACATAAATGTATCTGTCAAGACCTACCAAAAACTGAGCAAGTATAAAGATCTTGAAATAGAAATTAGCGAAATGTGGAACCTGAAGACTAAAACAAAACCTGTAGTCATAGGTGTCCTTGGAATGATAGCAAAAGAGGCTGATTGCTCCCTAGCTTAGATACCAGGAAACCCCAAAATGGCAGAAATTCAAAAGGCAGTGCTCTTGAGAACTACCCATATCTTATGTAAAATACTTTCTATGTGATCTCAAATTTGAAAACAATCATATAATTTTCTTATGGTTTCTTATACATTCTCTAAAACAACCCTATGTACAAAACCAAATATATGGCACCCTAGGTATAGCACCAACATGAACTTCTGACATGTCTCGTGAGGTTTCTGGGTGAGACTTGGAGCCAACTTGTACAAATGTAAATCAAAAATCAAAAGTCTCTCTCCTCAACTCTGTATATTTCATTCTCTTGATCTGAATATGCAGCATAAATGTACCTAGCCTGTGGTCGCCTTGGTAGCAGGTCTCTTTTCAGCAGATACGAGATTTAGTTATTTCAAAGTTAATCTGACGTGGACGAACGACATCGAATCATTTAGGTTGTATGCAGTTAGAATATTCTTTAGACCAGTAGTCCTAAATATTATTCTATCTGTAGGCATACTGGCCTAAACGAAAGTATACGTTATCCTTTCATCTGTATACTAGTTTCGGTCATTCAACTGTGGTCATGCTGGAGTCCACTTTTAAGAATCTTCCAAATTAGGGAGTAAATTATTCTGTGCAAGTATTTTCTTCCTCCCTCTTTTCCTTGTTTTTAGTTTAATATTTTTAGATTTTTTCTTATTTATTCGTATCAGAGTTTCTGTAGTCTGTCGTGTCTTATCAGCTTCACACAGACATTTCAATAGTTTAAATAAATATAATAATAACAAATAAATCCGATCTCGAATTCCTTAGAATTCTCATTAGAATCTCTTGTGAACAGAGTATTTAGAAATTTTCTTCACATACACTGATGTTGCTACAATAACTAAAAATAGAAAAACAATAGAAACAAGAAACTAAAATTAGCACTGAACTCATTGACACCGGAACTACACATGCCCCAACTAGTAGTGGAGTACAAGCTCCACACACCGCACAAAACACATTCATTTCCATGGTAACTGAACTGATTTACTCATCATTATCGCTGGTATTTTCATCGCGATTGTTACCATGATTATCGTCATTATTCTTATCTACTACTACTACTACTACTACTACTACTACTACTACTACTACTACTACTACTACTACTGCTGCTGCTGCTGCTGCTGCTGCTGCTGCTGATGTTGCTGTTGCTAATGATGTCGCTAGAAATACTACTACTACTACTACTACTACTACTACTACTACTACTACTACTACTAACATTACCACAAACAACAACAATAACAACCACTCACTGTAAGAGGAACTACACTTTGTTCCTGCACTTTCTCAGTGCATTAATACCGCTATTAACACTATCTCCACATTAACTTAGACACCATCACATCATCACCAATACACAATCTACTTATTCCCACGACAACAACACAAACCAAATCGCTTAACTCACTCATCTCAGAAGTTTTCTTGAAGACTTGTTCTACATCCAGACTTGGGGGTTAAAATGAAGTTTAAGAGTATGCCGCTTTACTTCCCGCAAAAACAACTATAAATGCAACGTAAATGTACGCTCACTTCTTTCTGACCTGGACTCTTTTTACTCTTTACTCGCTTACTTGTTTCAGTCTTTTGACTGTGGCCATGCTGGAGCACCGCTTTTAGTCGAGCAACTCGACCCCAGGACTTATTCTTTGGAAGCCTAGTACTTATTCTATCGGTCACTTTTGCCGAACCGCTAGGTTAAGGGAACGTAAACACACCAACATCGGTTGTGAATTGATGTTGGGGAGACAAACACAGACACACATACACACACACACACGCACACACACACACACACACACACACACACACACACACACACACATATATATGTGTGCTGGAACGAAAACAATTGCAGCGTGGAAGGTGTTTATAAGCCATTTAAAATAACACACAAAATCCGTTAGATTCACTTCAACATTTAAATTTAATTTGTGAAAATATAACGGATTTTGTGTGTTATTTTAAATGGCTTATAAACACCTTCCACGCTGCAATTGTTTATATATACATATTATTTTGTTTAAAAGAGTTCCAACATTGTCTGTTTTTTTATGTTTTATTTAAATTCCTGCAAAATCAATGTGGGATATAGAATATGGAATATACTATATATAATATAATATACAATATATAATATAAAACATGTCGAACGCCGACGAAGGGAAATAACCCTGAAATCCGGATCCGTTCGTGCTACAGATCATGGTGAGAGGGATAACTTCCCTTGGCAAACAGGACACAGTCGTGTGTCGATAAGCCAGCTGGAGGAGATGTCCTCCTGGGGCTAAAAGCAACAGTAACATCCACCCCTAGGGGTCAGCCACACTTAAGCGGCAATATACTACACTTTATCGTGCAGTTACTGTTAATACTTCATTTAGAGAATTAACATTGCTTGTTTTCACCTTTTCGATATCAGTGAAGAATTTCACTGGAAAAGTAGATATAAGATTGCCAGGATTTTGTCTCTCTCACCAGGGTCAGTGGCTGTCGAACGCCGACGAAGGGAAATAACCCTGAAATCCGGATCCGTTCGTGCTACAGATAATGGTGAGAGGGATAACTTCCCTTGGCAAACAGGACACAGTCGTGTGTCGATAAGCCAGCTGGAGGAGATGTCCTCCTGGGGCTAAAAGCAACAGTAACATCCACCCCTAGGGGTCAGCCACACTTAAGTGGCAATATACTACACTTTATCTATATATATATATATGTATATATATATATATATATATATATATATATATATATATATATATATATATATATATATATATATATATATATATATATATATATATATATATATATATGTATGTATGTATGTGTGTATGTATCTGTATCCAGGTATTGGCATGCATAATTAATATTACTATATCTCATTTGATGAATATGTAGTGTTCGTAAATTTTAATTAACCAATCCAATGTAAATTTGTAAATTATTGTACTAAATGTTCTTACCCCTTTTTACACTGCCCTTATACCTTCTTTACTCATTATTATATTCAAATTATTATTAATAATATTTACGTATACTTGGTGAGCAGACAATATCATTAGCCCGAGAGACAAATACGCTATGCGGCATTTTGGCCGTCTTTACGTTCTGAGTTCAAATTGTGCCATGATCTAATTTGGTTACTATATTTTGAGGATCTATTGAAGTAAGTAAACAGGAAACCCTGGGCTCGATATCATTTACTAACACCCTGCAACTCACTTACAGGTATTGTTCCTGTAATTGGTATTAATCACGTGTATTAATAATTGTATCGGACGAGGCGTATATAAAATACAATTATCAACAATGTCCAGAAGTTCTCTTATTTCAAAATATTTTTCGTGGCACCGGAATGATTCATGCGTTCATTTAATATCTTCCACAGTTTGTAAAAAATTTCGGTATAAGGTATATGGTAAAAAACTACCTTTCTTTTGATGTCCTTCCAAATCTCATCCAAGGAATCAATAATCATTATATGATAGAGCGAATTATAATAGGTATGTTTTATACCTAATGCATTGACCAGCATACCAGTTACATAAACATCATCGACCCAAAAACGCGGAACTTTTAATGCAATTTTGAGTAAACGGACGGGCATGTCAGGGCTCAAGATATAAGCAGACCCCGAGCAATAAACGTCATAGAGGTTATTAGAATATTCTTCACGTGAAACATACCACTTACTTCTTTTGTCTCTAACGATTGGCATTCCATCCCATGCATTACACAATATAAATTTTTCCCGAGCATACTTGTACTGTTGTAGATATCTCAAATGTTTTACCACTTGAAAAATATCGACTAATATATCATCATCTGTTTTCATTATATATGAGATATTGTGGCAGTTTGTTGCGATCCAGCGCAACGCTGCCATTGCTTTGGAATTTAAGTTTCGATATGTATCGATGAATTCACTCTGTAATATGTCATTGTAACGGATAGATTCTAATTCGACCTTATCCATTAGAAGACGGTTGTCGACTACACCCATCACGAATAATAATTTGATTTTAAGATTGTCTAACACTTTTTTGTTGCCCCATGTTTGTCGTATTGCACTTCGTCGCTTAAAGTTCTTTGGTGCTGCATGAATATAAACAATCATAAAATCATCAGGGACACATATTAAAGAAGGTTTAATGATGTGACGTGAGTAATAAGGCAGTTCTTCTTCTGATGAGCTGTCCGGAAGGGAATTTTGAACTTTCATCTTCTCATTTTGTTTTGACTGTAAACCACCATTGACTGTTAATGATAAACCATGCACTAATGAATGATCAGTTTTGTTCTTATTTATATTTTCATCGATTGTGATATTCTTATCTATGGCATTATTACTCATTTTTCCCATTTCAAACTCCTGCCGATCCCGCCTCGAAAGCCATGGAACCTTAAATTCTTTCATCGTACAAGATGGGAGAAGAAGAACGTAAATTGAAGTGATGGTTAGGAAGAGGAGAAATATGCGGAATATTCTGGATCGGCGCGGGAATATTACTGCCATTGTTCATTATATATACAGCCTTTGTTTAGAAAGGTGCACTCAAATACCAATTTGATCAGTAATAAGAAAATGAAAAATTTATTAGCGAAACAAAAATCAAATTAATATTCGGGATTGTAGGTATAAATACATATATGCTTATATATTCACATATATATGCGTGCAGGCGTATATGCATCTATACATATAGGCATACATATATATTTTTTTGAAATTGGCGCAAGTTCGAAGTCGCTCCCAACCATATGTATATGTATATATGTACGTTTGTGTATGTGTGTGTACATGTGTGCATGCAGATATGTATGTATACGTATGTATGGTACAACTGACAGTTAATGTATTCCATTCAAAGAGAAATATATACTACACTGCGTAAGAAATTCCATTTTTGTCTATTGAATTATATTAAACAGTTCGAGGTAATTCGCATTGGCATGCTCTTTCAGTTCCTGATGTTGTTTAGGCTTCACTAAAAATAAATACACATTGTATCGAGTACCCAAATTTCGAAACTGCGACGACCTGTGCTGCATTCATGTGAAATCCCTATTCCACATGTCAATTCTAGATTTAGTTCAAGATGTTCCAGGGAATATTGTTATGCTCTCTGAAGAGTGTGACACTGATTTTGATCTGGGGGCGTATTTGAAAATCAAAATGACCGGCAAAATGTTTAATCACGCAGTATTGAATGATCTTGTAAGGGATCAAAAGGGTGCGGAAATTTTAGCTTGAAAATTTAGAGAGTAAAATGTGCTTAATTCAAACATATACATTACATTTTATAGAAAAAAGAGAACTTCATAAATAGTTTAGTACAGATGATAGTATATTGCTGCAAAGTACCTGGTTTGTTACTGGAGATGGGGTTTGAGTCATACGATGTAAATGATGGGCATCTGTTTTTAAAGGAAAATAATTCTCAACTATGTCTTACTGCAAAATGGCATTCTATACGGCTCGATTCCGACTTGGTACTCAACAAATATAAAAGAAATTATTAACATATAGAAAAGCTTTTATATCTTATCAAATATAGGAAGGTCCACTGGATCGTATGTGTTCAATTAAAAATTGTTAATTTTCTGCTTGGACGACAAGCAGTGTATATTACATATCCCTATTTCCTTTGCTTATGGCACAGCGGGGCCAAGGAAGAATATTATTTCTAACAAATCTGAGCAACAAAAACATCACTTACTCTCGTAGAAAAAACAACGTAATTACTCCAGCTAGGCTCTATCGAACAATATGTAAAAGCTTTAGATACGATCGTCAAGTGTTTCAAATGCATAACTTCAACATTTCCAAATTTAAATTATGAAAAAAACAAGTCGGGAATTTTCGACGGTCCACGAATAAAGGCATCAACGAAAGGTTGCGATTTTCCTAATGCCATGAATGGATGCGAACAAAATGCCTAGTTCTCATTCGTGGACTTGATAGAAAACTTTTAAGGGAAATTAAAGGGCAGATAACTACAAAGTAATCCTAAAAAAGAAAACACTTTCATTGGACTACAGACTGTTATGTTGCAATATGAGCGTAAATATGTATCTTTTGAATAGTGTTCTTGACCCATTTCCAAGTAATTTAAGCTCTTTAAATGACGACAACAGGAAAGATTCCAACAAGATATCGAAATTTTGGTGCAACGGTATAACGGATGCTGCGATTCCTCTACGATGTCTGATTACTATTTGATAAGAATATTTCATAAGATTGCTTGATAAGTGAGCTGCCATCAACAACCAAATGCGTTAGAAAGTCTTATGAACGAAAATTTTTACCAGACTAAAAACTGGTTGGTGACACATTTTCCCACTTTGTATGGATATTTTATCCTGTTTTTGCTGTTCTATCAGCTTTTGTGCGTTTGAAATATATTATCTTATTTTCATCTCACAATAAACATTTCAGCGCTTCTAAGGCAAACAGTTCTCTAATGTCGCTATTTATGAGATCAGTCACCCTATGTGAATTTGAAAAGTATATATCTCTAACAAGAATTTAGTTGCGCCATTTCTATCGAAGCTGTTATTCTGTTCTCATGAAATGAAATATCCCAAGACACATCGGTACACAGATATCACTGTGGTGACACTAAACTCCCTTGTTCGAAAATATAAGGACGCAGATAGTGCATCGACAGCCAGGTTATAACAGTACGTACGTTTCGTACAAGCTCCATTGGAGCTTGTACGAAACGTACGTACTGCTATAACCTATTGAAGTTTTGTCGTTTATCTTCAAATTTTATTCACCAAATCTCTTGATTTTGTTTTTGGTATTTATCCTACCAAATTCTGGTGCCTCAAACATTTTAAGTACCACATTTAATGTTTTGATTAAATCTCTCTCTCTCTCTCTCTGTATATATATATATATATTTCTGGTTCTGAAAGGTCTTGCGTTCGAGTACTTTACTTCTATCATAATTTAGTCGTTTGTTCATGGTTAACCTATTAACGGTCTTTATATCATTTTTTTGTTGGTCGAACCTATTCATTCCAAAAATGAATTCCGGAAGAAAAACCTAATTTATATTTCAAAAGGATTATTTTTTCGTTTTGTTTTGGAATTAATTAGGCCTCGAAGCAATTTGCAGAATCTTTATAGGATTAATACCAGCTTTGGATTAAAAGATCGTCTACACCAATATGTTTTCCTTTCCTTAAACTTTATTTATCGATTACACAAATTCTGAATATAGAACCGGCGGACATGGATGTTTAACATCCCTTTGAAGGATATTGGTCCTTAATTATTTTATATAGGAGGTACCCAAAAGTAGCCAGGTAATTTCTCAGTGGCACAAACTATTTGTGGTTCAGGCTTCCACCGCTAGAATTCACTAGTTGAAACCCCCAGGCATCAGTCGGCCGATCGGCGTCATCTCCTCTAGTCGTGCAGCTACCGGGTGTTTCTTTGTTTTGCAATGCTTCTCCTCGTTCTTCAATTTTTGCGATGTGGGAATCAAAGAAACAGCGTGCTTCCGTGAACTTCTGTATTCTGATGTGGAAAACGACGGCTAAAACAGTTGTCATGTTTCACACAGCTTACATCAACGCTACCATGAGCAAAACACAAGTGTACGAGTGGTTTTCACGCATTAGGAATATCAACTGTCGCTTGAAACTAACCTAGTTCAGGGCCACTGACGACAATCGGACAAATAAAAATATTAGGAAAATTCAAGAATTGATATTGGAAGGGGGTCACCGAAAAATTAATGAATTTTGTGATATGAGTGCTCTGTCCTGGATATCTTGCGAACGGATTTTGTGCGAAGAGTTGCGATTGAAAAGCCTTGCAGCAAGATTTGTGCCTCGATTGTTCAAGGAAGATGAAAAAGCAGTCACGACTGAATGCGTGTTGAACTGAAGGAATTGTTGGAAGATGATCCGAACCCTATTTCGAAGGCCTTCACTCGCGCCGTAAACTGGTACTACGGTTACAAACAGGAAACGAAGAAGCAATCCAGTCACTGGAAGCATTCAATGTCACTACGCCCCAGAAAAAGTGTGTCTTGTGAAGTCCAGTGCCAAGACGATACTGAATTGTTTCATGGATGCGAAAGGAACTGTCCACACAGAATTCGTTTATCCTGGTCAGACTGTTAATTAGTTATTCTAATTGGCAGTTCTGAAACATTTGGAACACAAACTGAGTCGAAAACGCTGCGACTTGTGGCAAAGTGGAGAGTTTGGTTTCATCACGACAATGCCTCTCTGCACAGTGCCTTGAGTGTGATATAGATTTTGACCAAGACTAGCATGACCCGGCTTTCCCACCCTCATTATTCTCCCGATCCTGCTCCCTTGGGATTTTTTTTGTTACCCCGAATGAAAATCTTTAAAGGAAAACTTTTTGCAGATGCCGAAACGATGAAGAAATAACCGAGAGGGGTTAAAAGCATCATTTTATAAGTGTACCACGACTGCTTCCAAAAGTGTAAAACGCCTCTGGACCGATGCATTGCTTCAGATGGAGAATAGTCTGAAGGTGTTAATAGTATGAACATGCAAATCTTAGTGAATAAACCAATATTTCAAAATTCCGGTTTCTTTTCGGTACCCTGTCGTGTGTGTCTGTATATATATATATATATATATATATATATATATATATATATATATATATATATATATATGTGTGTGTGTGTGTGTGTGTGTGTGTGTGTATATATATATATATATATACAATTACACACAAACACACAAACACACACACACACACACACACACACACACACACACACACACACACACACACACACACACACACACATATATATATATATATATATATATATATAATGTTTGTGGGCTTTTTGGGTGCCTTGTATTTCTAAGGGTTTTTTGACATATATCTTTTTTATATGTTTGCATGTCCCACATGCTATACCTTCATTTATGTATTCTTTTTTACTACTACTATTATTATTTTTCCTGCTGTACCCTTATTTGTATTTTTATTTTTATTTTTAGCTATATTTTGATTTCAATTGTATTTTTATTCTTATTTCTATCTTATTTTTGCTGTTGTTTTTCTTCTGGTCTCTACCACACCTCTGTTTTTACCTCTTCTTCTACATCTGTATGTAACCCTTTGTGAATCTCTGAAGAGGCCTAGAGGTTCGAGCATGTAACCCCATTTCAAAATGTCATCCGATAATCACTCCGGAAAGGAATATTCGGATAGAATGGGGCCTGCCAAAACTAGGCCGAAACAGCTGTATGATTAAACTTCTGTTCATCCTCTAATTCCTTATGTACTTTGTACTTCTATATGTAAACCATGTTGGCAAAATAACATAGTCTGCCATGGACACCTGTGCTTTGGTTCTTTCTTTCTTTTTCTTTTCTTCCTTTCTTTTGTCACTTTTGCTATGAATTAAATTAATGAATTCAACGGGATACACCGTCTGCAAGTAGTTGGGTTCAGCATATTATCCTCCATTTTCTAATTGTTACACAAATTTTGGGTAAAACCTCCACTTTTACCCGCTCCCATTGATTGCACCTAGTATAGCACTAGTGTAGCAATAATTGGGCACCCTCCCAGCAGTATACTGGATAGATACTATCCCTTAGTGGGTTGTACACCCAACCCCTAACTCTCTCACGTTATATATATATATATATATATATATATATGATAATAATAAATACTTCAATGAATAAATACTGTCATGAGAACTCATATGACTAACCAGACCTGCTCTTGTCAAACAACTTCTATTGCAGAACTTAAAAACATTTTTAAGCAGAAAAGTGCCTGGGATTGGAATGAAATCCTGTCTACGAAGTGCTCGTGTCACGAGAGATTGTTCAATTCTTTGGGCTTCAAATTTTTAAAATCTATTGTAGATCATTTGTTTCCAAACCGATGGATGTTGCCTCATCTGCTCCCAGTTTCCAACTTTCACCTATATTGGATCTGTTCTCTAGAGCTTGTATTACTTTTGGATTTATCATCAGCCTAAAGAAAACAAAGATCATGTTTTCCCAGCCTTCAGGCCAATCCTATGTGGAACCGAACATTTTCGTCCATGATACAAGATTAGTTGTGGTTGACTCGTTCCTCTAACATGGCAACATTCTCTCTAGAGATGGATCCCTTGATTCTCAAATGAATCCCCAAATTGAAAAAGCCAGCAAAGCATTGGTGAGGTGGGGTGGGGGCATTAAAACCGTGTTTTGCCTGATAGATGTATTACCTTCAAAACCAAGCTTAGTATCTATGACTCTTGCATTTTAAATGACCTCCTGTACGTTTCAGAGACCTGGATGACATATTGGAGTCACATCATGGCTTTAGAAATTATCCTTCAGTTTTGACTAAGGAGGAAACAAGACATCAAATGGAAGTCTTTAACGCCAGACACCGTTGTTATTTATACACACACACACACACACACAAACACACACACACTCACTCACACACATATGTGTTTCTGTGTGTGTGTGTGTGTGTGTGTGTGTGTGTGTGTGTGTGTTCAATAAGGCACTCAGTTGTAAATGATTTAGGTTAACTATATCCAATAATCAGACAGAAATCTATGCAATTACAATACACATGTATGAGATTCCTCATGCATGAGTATTAGACCCAACCGTGATCTAGAAGGACGTCGGGAAATTTAGAGTTTTAGACAACAACAATATGTATAGATACAATCACATCTTTAATTGTAGAATTCTTCTTACAAACCGACAATTGGTTCTGTGTTATTAACATATTTAGATATAGAAAATATTAAAATTAATATTTCCGAATATAATTGTCAATCCAACATTTTCAGAGCGATGCAAATTTAGTTAAATCCAAAGTGAACCAGTACACGAACACATTCAAAATGAACGCTAGGAACAAATTTAATCTAGGAAAAACTAGTTTTGTAATCAACTTTTGGTGACGTCAGTGGATAAGGAAGAAGGAAAATTAAACATAAAAATTCTAAATTACGACATTTAGAAAAATAGAGATTTTACGTTGCAACAATTAGTTATCTGTTTATTAAAACATAGTAAATCTAGAAAATATATGCGAATTACATATCGTATGGAAAACAATTATAATAAAAGACAAAATATTTTAATGCCTTCCGAAATTTCTGACATTGAAAATATCCCGTTAAAATAATGAAATATTTAGAAATAATTATATAATAAATTGCTTCAAAATAAAGATCACATGTAGAAGTGCCAATATTGTACGATGGTGCGTAACTAATAATGGACCACTTTAAATCATATTCAATGTTCCCCTTTAGAAGTCCTGTTTAGGATGGCACTAATTTCCTCCTATGGTGGGAGGGGATCAAGAAACTGCGACCTAAAAATTGCCCTCTCGCATTGCTCCTTGTCATTAGCTGCAAGTGACTGGCAGTAAACATCTGCTCTAGGAAATTAGGGAATAGAAAACAAAAACAAAAACAAAACACATTTATGAGAGAACTCTTCAAGACAACTTGGTTGCCCGTGTCTTGAAGAAGAACAAAACACTTTGGATTAACGGGTCTTTCAGAAACCAATTAGCGAACTACGGTTAATCACAGTAAGTTGATGGTAGTTACACTTTTTTTCAGGACGTGTAAACCTCAGGAAGTAAAGAAAGAAGCAAATGTTGCGTTTGCTATTGAAAACGATCTCGAGAAACAACTTCAATCGCTGCCTTTTGGCATTAGTGAAAGATTCATGCCAATGCGTAACTGCATTGGCAAAAGTAAATATTCAAGTATTTTCAACCATAAACGCAAATGAAATAGTCAAAAAGCTGTTCTAGTCAGATCTACTTAGCCAGTTGAGAGGTAACTCCATCCATGTTAAATTGTTTTCCTTGGTGAATTAATTATACGTGTAGGCTGTGATATATCCATATAAGGTGAAATAATAGGGAAGCATAGGGTTGGCAAGTGTAACTCAAATGGTCATTTGCTACAGTCGCTTTGCAATGAGTGTGGATTTTCGATTACCATTACTATTCTTCAACTGCCCAACCACTGCAAAATATTATCATCTCATTGATTATATGTTGTGAGGTCTTCCATGGTAGAAGATGTCCAAGTAGCACATTCTTTCTCCATTCGGTAGTGTTTGTCTGAATGTAGACTGCTACAATCAAAGGTGAATTTTGCTATCAGCTGTCTTATTCGTAACAATCGCATACAACTAGCTTGAAAAGTGGATGTGACAAAGTTGAAGAACGATGAAAATTGAACTTAATTTCAAACAACCTGTAACAAGAAATTTTCTGGCATCTCACATAACACGGATATGTGGTCTGCTTTTACAAATGTTTTATTTCAGTTGTCTTGTGAAACACTCGGGTATGTTAAACGGAAACACGAAGATTTGTTCGACTCAAATGATTGAAACATCTCTCCTCTGTTGGACAATATGGACAAGTGCCACTGTCAATGGATGTCAAATGAAAATAATGCCACAAAACGCAATGAGTTTGAAAAAGCCAGAAACACTTTGCTAATCTCAGCTGTGGCAAATGAACAAGCTATAGTAGCAAAAGAAGGCACAAGAGTTGCTGGAAGCTGCGGAAAGATGTGACGCCAGATCATTTTGTCAGATTTTAAAGGGAGTTCTTGGACCTGTGTCTGGTGGTTCAACTCACATGCTTTCAATTGAGAGTAATCTTCTGACAGATAAAAAGGAGATCACGATGCGTTTGGCAGAGCATGTTTCAAATGTTCTGAATATGGACCAAACAGCTCGCGAATGGATAGTCATCTGGGAATGATGACATACTAGCCGAAATATATATCTGGTCATCCCATAAGTTCTTTGGATTTTACCATTTTAAAATTGAATGAAATTTAATAGTATTTTAGAATGTCTAAGGGAATTGAAAATTATTTTTATGCATTTGTGTACATTTAAACTGATTAAATATTATTTTCCAGAATAATAGAATTAAAGTTTCTTTGATTAAATCCCTTTCTAACATGGAAGTATCCAAAGAGCATTTAAAGCACATAATGCTTTATGAGTACAAAAAATGAAACTCTGCAGCCGAAAAGACTCGAAACATACACTCGGTTTATGGTAAACGAATGCTTCAATGAAAGAACTTGCAGAAGATGAATTGCAAAATTCATAAGTAGAGACTTCATCGTTGAAGATGAAGATCGAACAGAACAAGACGTCCAGTAGAGTTTGATGATAAGCCCTTTGAGGAATTATTTGAAAGAAATCCTGCATTATCAGTTGAAGAATTGACAATAAAGCTTAATTCAAACCATACAACCTGTTTATCGTCATCGTCAACACCTTGGAAAGGTTCCTAAACTTGGAAAACGGGTGCCTCATGAATTGTCCGAAAGCAACCACAGATCCCGAGTTGGCATCTGTTCTTCTCTCCATTCTCGCGAACACATTTCACTCTTTTTGGATAGACTTGTAACTGGTGACGAAAAATGGAGCTTCTATCGACATTTTAAAACGTCGTAAACAGTTGCTTGATAAAAGGCAAAAACTCAACCACATTTAAGAAGGGAACTTCATGGGAAAAAAGGTTCTTCTTTCCATCTGCTGGAATTGCAAAGGAGTAATTCACTTTGAATTGTTACCATCTAATGCAACAATCAATGCTCAAGTCTACTGTCAGCAATTAGAGCTTTCGAACCAAGCTTTGAAGAAAAAAAAAGACCCGCTTCAGTGAATCGAAAAGAAGTGACGTTTCATCAGGACAATGCGCGACCCCACACTGCAACGAGCACATTACAGAAGGTCGAAGAGCTTGATTGGGAAAAAAATCCTCATTCACTTTATTCTCCCGACCGTGCTCCTTCAGACTACAATTTGTTTCGTAGATTACATAATCATTTAGGGGACATAACTTTCGCAAGCCAGGAGGAGGTCGAAACTGACATTTCAGAGTTGTTCGCTTTGAAACCAAAAGAGTTTTATATTGATGGGATTAAAAAACTTTTAAATAGGTGGAAGGAAGTCATAGATAATCAGGGAAAGTACATTGATGATTAAATTTCAATTAAATATAACATTTTATCACTTGTTTTCTTTATTCAAAATTTGGACAGAACTTATGGGATGACCTGATAGATGTGATTGCAGTCTCCTACTGAAGAATTGATACGAATCCTTAATCATGGAATCAGGATCAGTCAAACATGAGTTTCAAGACCCTTCTATTGTCCATTTTTATAAGCGCAAAGGCAACAATTATGAATGTGACAACTATAGAGATATCGTATTTTTGTTCGTTCCTGGGAAGATCATTGGAATTATTATTCAAAACCGACTAAATGGTGTCCTTGCCAGCTTAGTGTTACCTGAATCTCAGTCTGATTTTCGGGAAGGAAGAGGTTCAGTGGATATGATTTTTGGCCTAAGGAAGCTGCTTGAAAAGGCCAGTGAGCAGAACCGAGACTTCTATGAGTTCCGGAAAAGATGCTCAAAGTCAACACTTCATTCCATAAAGTGATGAAGGCTTCTGTTAGATCTAACGGAGAAGGGTCGTAAACATTCACAGTCTCAAATAGGACAAAACATAATTGTGTTCTTGTACCGCTGTCATTTGTTTTGGGTTTCTGCGTCATGTTGGAAACAGCGTTCGATTAAGTTGAAGGTGTAAAGTTTGAGTACAGAAGCGGTGGTGGCTTGTTCAACCAATAGCGCTTCAAAGTAAAAACTATGGTTTTGGTGCAAACAGTTCGAGATTTGCTCGAGTGTACATTCGTAGCACACAATCTGCGGGTCACGATCCCAGTTAGTGAGCAATGTCCAGAGAAAGGTGGAAGAGGAACATAAGGTGGTAAATAGGAAAACGAAAAAGAAGAAACGCGTGGAGTCACCGCCAAAAAGTCCACTAGAGAATAGTAGGAAAATAAACAGGAAGAGACACAGGAGGAGATTCTAACAATATTAACAAGGGAAACCAACGTAGAAAATCAAGTGGAAATACAAGAATAAATAACAAAAAAGAACCAAAAAAAGTAATGGCGTATTTTGACATATTCGAAAAACACTGAAATTGAAAAGATGATAACCAAAATGAAGTCAGTTGTGAGAGTGAAGTTAACAACGGAATATTATCCAGAAAGCACCAATGCAATTGTCATTGACCAAAAGAGATTTCCAAGATTCAGGGAATTATTTGGAAATAAGATAGACCCAGCAGGAGTACGCGTGGAGTATGACGACTTGCCGCCTGTAATAGATTACGAGGACCTAATACCGTACATAAAATGGTGAAAAAGGAGAGATAAAATGAAAAGGAAAAAAGGAAAAGAAAATATAGTAAATGTTTCGAATTTCATGACTATAAAACTGATACAAAAAAAAAGAAAAAAAAGATATAAAAACATTTAACTAAAACATTTGTAATTATACTGCTTTCGAGGGGGGGGGGGCATGCAGCCATTTCACCTCCATTATTATAATTCATCCTTCATTCGTTCCTTCTGTGTTTTATGTCCTTACGGTAGCGTCCTGTCTGTCCTTGTTCTGCCCCCTCTGTGTTATGGCCGTAGTGCCAAAATGAATAATTTTCAATTGGAATCTGGAGTCTGTGACTGCCTGTTTGGTTCATGTTGGGCATTTGTGGAATTGTTTATGCTCCAGGTATTCGCCAGAACTTTTGTCAAATTTGTGATAATTTCTGTGTCACATCTGGATGAGTACAAAAAAAAAATCTCTTGAGTTATGTTATAATATTTATGCAAATTTTGAACCCTGCATTTGTGGCAGGTTGTGTAGTAATTTTGCTAGCTATTTTCTGTTAAGATAAATGTTAAAATTTGTATAAATAGCTAAAGGGCGTATGAATAATTTTTTATGTAGCCAAAGTTTTGTCCTAAACAACTAACTGTAAATTTTGTTTCATGATTACTCAGCATGCTTGTATGAAGCGGTTTTGCGTGAATTTAAAGCAAACTAGCTCTTTGTTTGACTATTTAATTTTTCACCTATACATATTGATATAGTCTAGCAGATGTTCTGTGGCATGAACTTTTAGTTTAAAAGGTTGCTTTGACATTAGGTTTATTTATGTTTAGGTTCAAGCTTTATACATTCCAAGGTTCGACATCCAAGGTTCGAAATCACCAACGGTTGAACAACGAATTGATAGGCAAATTTTATGACATTCCAAGGTTCGATACCTAAGGTTGAACACCGAATTGATAGATTTTATGAAGTAAATTTTCGAAATACACTGTCGAACTCCAAGTTTCGAAAACCGAATTTTTCCAAAAATGGGAATCCGGATTTTATGAAATCCAAAGTTTTTGAAATGCTATTTTTGAAAAAACAAATTTGTGTGAGGACAATTTTGGGGAAACCAAATACCAGGATATGGAGTACGAACTTTTGAACTGTATGTATATGTTATCATCGTAACTTTTGACTGCACATATGGTGTAGCATTTGCTGTTTATTTGTGTAAATATTTGTTTGTAAGCTGTTTTTATACTGACAATTAATATTTTACAGAAAAATCATGGTGGGGTGTTGTCTTAAATTTACACTATCCACATTGATTCTGTGAATTCGGGTTATGGCAACCAGGTTGTAACAATATGTATACATATATATATATATATGTGTTTGTGTGTGTGTGTGTGTGTGTGTGTGTGTGTGTGTGTGTGTGTTCGCGTGTGTGTATATGTGCGTGTGTGATATATATCGACCTGTACCTTACATGTAGAAAGAAACGTATTATCGCAGGCTTTCGCGTTGAGATTCATCTAATAATTTAGCCAGAGATAAAATTAGAAACTGAATCGAGGCAATAGAGGAAGGTGGGCTTTTAGCACACAAGTAGATGTTGAGTGACCTGAACCAGGCATTAAACAGTCCTCATTTGCATATTTATTTTTTAATAATTAATTATTATAACTCTCCGTAGTTAGGAGGTTTAATATTTCTTCCGGTTTATAAACACTGATATACCTTTGGTTCAATATATTGTGTATTTTCGAGAAGTTCCCAAGAGTGTCTGATCTTTAAATTATATATATATATATATATATATATATATATATATATATATATATATATATATATATATATATATATATATATACAGAATTAAAGATCAGATCTTTCTACGTATATAGATAGAAGCATATAAGCAGGATGACCACTAAGTGGATATCCAGTATGCTACATGTAGACCCCAATGGTCTGACCACTAAGAAAAGATTGTTCTCCAGAAAGTTCAGCAAACGCCATAACATAATCGAGCAAGACAAATGGAAAGATACAAAATATAATGATTATTCACATACCAGGTTTTATTGTTACCACTTACATATAACATATGTAAATTTCGCAAATCATCAGTGTGACAGTGATAGCAAAATAAAGTTTGCAAAACTATACACGAGACGTCCACGAGACGTTTTTTCAATATGCTAGACCACTGTTTTAAATTGATATTAATCAAATTAATAATCATTTTTTTTACCCTTATTTAAATTTATATAGATAGATAGGTAAATAGCTAGAGAGAGACAAGGGGTAGAGAGATGCTAATCAACAAGTAAAATGTTAATGATCTGTAGAGAAAAGGCGTTTTGTTATGCAACCATAATATTCTACAATATATTTTGCCAATTTTTATAAGCCAGTAATGTATTCTATTGCGTTAGCATCAAAATCGGTATTGGCTGCAGAACATCTGTAAAAATTCATTAAGAAACAATTAAAAGAAAACCTCTAGTAATAATGTTGACAAACAAATAAAACTGTCTGGGTTTCATAAACAACGTTTATATACATGTATACTAATATAAATTTATATAAAGTTTTTAGGCGATGAAAATATCTTATAAAAATAAAATAACACTAGGAATAATAATGATAAATATCATAAATTATGACTTACATTTGAAAAAGAAGTTCAAGCATTGACACAGCGGATCACGAATTTCCTACTGAAGTTCATTTTGCTACATTTTGCTACGTTTTATTTATTGAGGCTGTTTACTTTTTCACTGATATATATAAATGAAAAAGTGCATTCGCCAATAACGAAATCAAAATACGTCTTTATATACTGATGTTATTGTGATCGGAACGATACAAGTTGAATAATATTCATGGAAAGATTTATCTGCGGCAAAACTTGTAAGATGCTCTATGTCTATGTTTAATATGTGTGTAACTGAAGAGATCGTTTTCTTGAAGACCCAAGATACTGTCTGAAATATTCATTATAACACATCATAAATATAAATATAAATATAACCGGCTGTTTCACAGTTCAGAATATTATACGCTGCAATAAAATTTGCGTTCGATGTAATTATGAAATATGCTAACTCTATTGAACTAGACTACAACGGAAAAGCAAAATCAAACCTGTTACACATGTGTAACTTCTTTAACAGACCAGTGAAACAAGTAAGTGATCATTGGAAAATGATAAATTGATGGAGAAAGAAATGACAGAATCATTTAAGGTGGAGTAATTGCGCAGGCTCAGATTGATCCGTGGCTGTGTGGTAAGTAGCTTGCTTTTCAACTACGTGGCACCTTGGGAAAGTGTTTTATACTATAACCTCGGGCCGAGCAAAACCTTGTGAGTGAATTTGGTAGACGGAAACTGAAAGAAGCCAGTCGTATATATGTATATATGTATATATATATATATATATATATATATATATATATATATATATATATATATATGTGTGTGTGTGTGTGTGTGTGTGTGTGTGTGTGTGTGTGTGTGTGTGTGTGTGTGTGTCTGTGTTTGTCCCCAACATCGCTTCACAACCGATGCTGGTGTATTTACGTCCCCGTAACTTAGCGATTCGGCAAAGTGACCGATAGAATAAGTACTAGGCTTACAAAGAATAAATCATGTGGTCGATTTCTTCGACTAAAGGCGGTTCTCCAGCATGGCCACAGTCAAATGACTGAAACAAGTAAAAGAGTACAGTCTCCATTATTTTTCCAGATGTTCGTACATTGACTCTGCGAGTAGTTCAGTCAATAAAAAGTGAGAGTAAGACGGTCGTTGTTCTCTTGCTTGAATACTGGTTGCCGGCGAGAGTGTCGTTGTCGTCTTGCACATGGCAAATGGTTGCAGGCGAGAGCTCGTTCTTGTCTTGCACATGACAATGGCTACCGGCGAAAATTTGTTCAAAATGGCGCTGGCTTCTTGTGCCTCGCTACACCTTTAATAACCGAGACACTTTTCTTCAAATATGGTTATAACACTACATAGTGTGCCACGTCATTTGTACGAACATCTTTTATCCCTTGATATATAGCTGAATTTAGCATTAAAGTAAAAGGGTACACAACACAATTTTAGTACAGCACAAATTTATTAATTATAAAAGAAAAATATTGATAGGGACTTCGAAGAGTAACCTGTCTATTCTGACCCAACGCTAGTGATTACCGTTAACCTTCTATCAACCTACAACCTACAAACCGTTCTCAGTTCTCAGTATCATTCTCTTCTCTAATTCCGACATAATTACACTCCAGACCTCTCTACATAGCTAATTATCTCTTACGAACGGACAGCTACCCAGAAAAAGGAACTTTCCATCGAAAATATAAACAAAAATGAAGCGAAATATAGCGCAGTATAATGAAGACAAGCAAGCCAAGATTTCGAAGTCGCTCACAAATTTTTCTTTCGAAAGGTAAGGAATATATTATATATATATATATATACCACCATGTTTATGTATACACATACACATATATATATATATAACACAAACACATGTGTGCGTGTGGTATGAGCGTGTGTTTGTGTGTATGTGTTGGCAATATTTCAGAGAAATCAAATCAAGCTTTGTCTTTCGCCATGTGATCGTATTACGATTTACATTTTTTTCTGTTTTATATTTGACAGAAGCAATTGTCTCCTATTTTAGAGTAGAGAATATCTGATACCAGTAACTGTACAAAGACTAACAACTGCAATCATTGAAATGTATTAGAACAGTCACTAAAAAGAAATTGCAAGCTGTTGGAACAAAATAACATACACTAATGTATTGATGAACAACACATTGTAAGCAGTTTATGGAGAAATTGAATGAACAATCTAACGTTATAGTTGGTGAAGCAAAGCCTTTGGTAGACAGAAACAACTTATTTGTGAATTGTTCAGAATCTGACACAAATGTTTATTTCTTTTTGATTGGGTAAGTGAAAAGCGTAGGATTTCTTAACGCATGCTACAAAATAGTGTGTTTT
>NC_142928.1:12776859-12801859 GCF_046866305.1 Octopus bimaculoides
TATATATATATATATATATATATATATATATATATATACATACATACATACATTCAACGCCTTTCAGTTCCGTCTACCAAATCCAGTCATAAGTCTTTGGTCGGGCTAAGTCTATTGTTGAAATCACATGCTCAAGGTGCCACGTAGCGGGACTGAACCCGAAATTATGCGGTTGTTAAGAAAGCTTATTTTCCTATGCGCTACTTAGTGTGTTGAACATCCCATATGAATCAAAATTGTGCTTGTGATGAGGCTATCTAGAAAATGTATTGCATCATTTTATATATTGGTTTCAAATTTTAGTACAAGGTCTACATTTCGGGGGATGTGTACGTCGATTATATTAACCCAAGTGTACAACTGGTAATTATGGCTGCACGAAAGAATGAAAAGCAGAATCAATTCTGGCAGCATTCGATCTTCAAGACTTACCGTCAAAAGAAAGGGGTGCTCTCATGAGTTTGCCAGCTTTTTCCCTTGTCTTATTCCGAGCATTGGTTTCAGAGTATGGCATACGGCCCTCAGTTTTGGGTGAGTGTATGAGTCGATTATATCGACCTCACTGATCGACTCGTAATATTTTATCGACCTCGAAATGATGAAAGGCAAAGCCGGAGGAATTTGAACTAAATATTTTGCCCGACATGGTAAATATTTTCGCATCTCGCCGCAATGTCTAATTAAAAATATTACTAGTTTGAAAGAGAAGGCATCTTAAAATGTATGTGACTGATTTTTGCAAGGCTTGAGGCGTAATTTACACTTAGTAACCAACAGCGTACAGGAGATGGACAAATATTAGAAAGAATGAAAGAATTATATGTAAGCCTATAATCAATCAGAAAGCGTAATTTCCCGGGCAATAAATTCAAAGGAAAAGTTCCCAGATATTTTCGGGACAGAATTTAGAAATGTTATAAAGGAAATGAAGAATAATAAAACTGGAGGTAAAACTGGGATTGAAGTAGACATAATAAAAGTGTTTAGGCCAAACATGGAGAGATAATTCTCTGAATTATATACAACATGTCAAATGACCATAAGATACAGTATTTTACAGGGCGTGATATCTGTTTCTTTATATTATTGCAAAAGGATCGCATATATCAGGATTGCTAGAGATTACCAGTTGTAGCATTTGCGTTTGGTTTAGGATTTTCACTTGATCTGAGCTGTAGACGTTGGCAGAGTCATGCTGCTGTCCTAGTGAAATGAAGCGATATATTGGGACATACGCTGGTAGATCTCAAGGTGAAATCTCTGGTTATATGTGTAAGTGAAAGTTATTCTGTCCTTGCCCGTCTTGTCAGTATTCACAAGAAATTAATTCCTGTCTAGTAATAACCCCTCTTACACTCATAACATTGCTGTATATGATGAGATAAAAATTGATCTGATTTTCTGAGCAGAAATTATTTCCAAGATCCCAAACAATATGGCGTCTATGTACGGCAGAAAATGTATCACATTCCTTTTTTTAGAGTTTCAATTCACCTGTTTAGAACTAGCAGCTGAAAAATAAGCAATGCACTGTGACAAATGCCCAGCTACAGTAAACTAAAGTAATGTTATTTTCTCGAGTCATAACGACTCATGATTCATAAGAGTCGGCTTCTATGGCGTATATATTCCACCTCTGGACCGGATGCCGGTTCGTAACAGGATTATTTCTTTTTGCCAGGTGAGTGGACTAGAGCAATGTGAAATGAAGTATTATGCTCAAGAACAAAACCAGTCCCCCGTTCTATGAATCAGAACCACAATCTTACGATCAGGAGTCCAATCCCCTGACTACTAACCCACACGCCTCCATCCAACTACAGATTCATCGCATCAAACTGGCAGTGTCATCTGTAAAGACTCAATCAGCGTAAATAAACCGGTAATGGCATATTTTGTGTTCACAACTGGATCTGCCTCAAATAGATAAGCGCAGGAGTGGGTGTGTGGTAGGTAGCTTGCTTACCATCCACATGGTTCCGAGTTCATTCCCACTGCGTGGCATCCAGGGCAAGTGTCTTCTACTATAGCCTCGGGCTGACCAAAGCCTTGTGACTGGATATGGTACACGGAAACTGAAAGAAGCCCGTCGTATATATATATATATATATATATATATATGTGTGTGTGTGTGTGTGTGTGTGTGTGTGTTTGTGTGTCTGTATTTGTCCCCCCAACATCGCTTGACCAATGATGGTGTGTTTACGTCCCCATAACTTAGCGGTTCGGCAAAATAAGCGATAGAATAAGCACTAGGGTCAATTTGAGTGACTAAATGCGGTGATCCACTATAGCCGCAGTCAAATGGCTGAAGCAAGTAAAAGAGTAATCGTTCACATTTGTATAGAATGGAATAAAAGAGATATTTTAGTCCTACTTACAGATTCATATACATCTCAAATGAAAATTCTGTAATTGCAAGGGTCATATGTTTCATATACTGAAAAGTTCACATGCGGACCAAGGTGGTCTCGTGGAATGTGACTAGATGAGAATTACTTTTCAATATAGTTCCCCTTCCTATCCACACACTTCTTCCATCGCTTTAGAAGTGGTTAGTGAAGAAGCTTTGGTCGTGCTAGTGAAAACGTCGCCAAGATTAAATACGACTGATCATCATTGCGATACTTGTACCAGCCAAGTGCTTTCTTTTCCCGTATTGCGGAACCAATGAATGACAGCCGGAGCCACATCCGGAGAATAGGGAGGGTGGTCAACCAGGTCGGAGCCACAGTTATGTACAACAGCTATTGAAACCAAGAACTTGTGTGCTGGAGTCTCCACTGATTATGTGACCCTTTTGAGGGTTGTCAAGAAGCGCAATGCATTTTGCATCCCCCAAAACTGAGGCCCCTCAGCTTCTCTGAAGATGAAACGTCCTCGGCGTTCGTTCGAGCAGGTCAGACGGGTTTTTCCGCTGTGTAGAGTGTCTCTTTATCTCTGCTTTACAGTGATGAAGTCAACAGTCATCCTGGATGAGAAAGCGTTGAAGAAAACCAACTGGATCTGGCCTCAAATAATGTTGGATTTGCCTGTAATGTGATGGCGTGCTGCGCTTTGGTCAGGTGGGAGAGGACGTGACACCCACCGAGCAAAACCTGTATCATGCTAAGTTTATTGTGCGAAATATTCCCAAATTTCTAACTTGATATGATAATATCTTTGGTTATTTGATCCATCACCATGTTCCTGTTACCATCTTCCTGTTATCCATCACCATCTTCAAGACACTCCTATCCTTTCTTAAATTCACTTGCCTATTTTTGTACTGTTTAAAAAGCTGGAGTGATACCCACTAATGTAGTAACAATGTCAGCATGAATGTCCATGGGGACTAAAAGGCTTTTTTTTTGAGATACTTTATAATACCATGATGCCAAATTTTGTCCATTGTCAAGTGGTTACCAACGACTCTTGAAATATTCTCTCAACAGTCAGGGGTCAATGATATGCTGGTGTCACCTCGCCTGGAAAGAAACAATGAAGTTATCAACAGGAACATCCATGCAAAATTTCATAGCTCTAACATCACTCCTTCATACTTAGCATATGAACTGTCTGCCCATTGCATTCTTAAGACGTTTTAATAATCCTAAACATATTAAATATGACAAGCTTAACTACGATGATATACATTAGTCTACGGCACCAATTCAGCTTGACAATTATCCCTTCATAATTATTGCACTAACCAAATGCAAAACAAGAACTGATATTCGAATACTCTCGGCGTCTTAATCACAAATTTGCCTCTCTGTTATCCTGTCGTCACAGTCCAGACATACTCTCACACGAATATTGTCTTCTTTTCACATTCAATCGTGTGTCTCTCTGTCGATTCTTGCGTGTGTAAATGAGTGTGAACTTACCAGAATGTGTGTTTTGGTAGGCTTGACCATAAAAGCTTCATTTTCAAATCTATGACTCCTCTCTCATGTAAAACATAATATCTCACCATCTATACAGTGATACCAACTAAATGTCATATAAATTACATAGTTGAGTAGAATAAGGCATGCAAATAATTTCACATTTTATTTATATACTTTGCTGATGAAGCTGAAAAAAATAATGCAATTTATGTAATCACACCAATGGACATACCGAATCACGTGTATGTTAAATAACACTGGGAAAATTAATTAGCCTTTGTGTATTTTCATTATTTATGTACTTATATATGTACAGAGTACATATATACAGGCACGCACAAACATACACGCATACATATATGCATATTTGCAGAAATACACACAAGCGCGCGCATACACAGACATATATGTGTGTGTGTTTATTTCCGCGTGTATATGCGTATGCGTGTAGCAAGGACATAATATTTTTTTCCAACGCTAATATACCATGTGTATTATGAGTTTATGAGGCAATAGTTACTTTTGCGTAAGCAGTGCGATATTCTCAGTTTTCAGTTTATCCTTATAGATTATCTATAAAATTCAGAGTTAGTGCTGTAAGTTACAATGTTTCGTACATGAATACGCCTATATAAACAATGTAATCGAAGAACGAAATATAAGTAATGAGTGTACATACATATTTCAAGAGTTATTGCACTTTCAACAGCACCACAGTCAACCCATCTAACATCAACGAACATATAGAGCTATGTCATGAGATATACATAAACACCCATCACCTGTGGTTTCATCCTCAACCACATTGTTTCCATAGAATTATTCGCATACGAAACATTTTAACGTGTGGTTTTAGCTCTGAATTCTATTGAAAATCTCGACCTAAACTTCATAGTGAGAGTATCGCGCTACCAACTCAAAAGTTTATCTCAGTATTTACGTGTAAAACTGTATCATACTTTGTAGTATATTGAGGAAGCAAAACGAAATACTTTGTCCTTACTAGCAATTAATATGTTCATACCAGTCGCCAAGAATGTATTTAATGTATAAATTGGTTTATTCTACAATCGGACACAAATAAATTCAGTGGGCATTTAGACAACCCCTTCGTGGATAGCAGATGTGTTGGGCGTATAGAAAACTCATTTTACAATTCTCCATTCGGTGAAAACTTTGATATTTATTAAAACCATTCTGTAAATTCCTGGTATTTCTATTTACTTGAAGCCGTACATTGTGGCACTTACAGAATCTCATTAGCAACCTCGCTGCCGGTGTCACACTTCTTAAAAATTTGATAATTTATGAATGTATTTGATTATATTCTAAGCCTCAGTCATTATTGAGTAAATGTAAAATTAAATATGATATTTACCCCTGCAAACATTCCTTCTCTCCTCCAGATATAATGTTCCTTTTAAAGTAAATCAAATCTATTTTTCAGAATCGACATTGGCTTTGTTTCTGAAAGCAAGGAAGTTCTTGAAATCCTCACCACCCCTAACCTGTCCAAAATACTTGAAAGCCCTTCCATGCCTATTAATTCCAAAACTGTGTTCATCAATGAGAAGTGAAGACATCAACACCACTCACTGCCGATAATTGATATTAGTCTCAATAAAATAAAATTCTTCCCTGATATGGTTAACATTTCTGCAAATAATTTCTGTCTCGTTTCCTGCACTTTTGAAAAGAAGTAATTTCTTTTAACTTCTCTGCTCTATGCCAAAATATTATATTTTTACTATATTCTTGATCAATATATTAAGCATATGTCTAGTAATGTGTTATACATACAGACCACTAAGAGCAGATATTTAGAGAATTTTAGTTACGTCTGCAATTGGAAATATGCTCAAAATTGAAAATAAACCTATAAGACTACATTAAATAGACAAACACGCTTGATGTCAAGGAACTTGGTGCCGTATATCAAATATTGAGAATATTGGTTTTCTCGGTTCTTAGAATGGAAGGTTGATTACATTGCCTGATGGAAATAAATCGTTATTAACCTAACGAAATTAGGCCAGAGATGATGTGCGGATGAGCTTTCCTTTGAAAGGTAAACAGGTGTAGATTCTGAGATGTGCATTTCATTTGTCTTTTGACTATAGAATTACGAAATAAAGCAACAACAAAAACTTAGACAGAAGTTTTGAAAGAATATCATTTCATATGTTATTGTCAAAAGTCATCAACCCCTCCATGTACTAGAGAATACAAGTTTTCTTTTTTCTACTGAAAAGAATTTCCTTTGTATCTTTCTGTGTTTTCTTTAACTCACTTATCTCCATATATTGTAATGTGATCCATGTCTTATTATATTTCTCGGCATAGTATAATATATGCTGGAGAGCCTGGTGAGTTATCATTTTTATAAAGTTGTAGCTGCAAGTTATAATCATTCACATATCAGCTTACGTAAATAATATTAGAAATCTGTAAATTTTATATTGAAAGTTATTTTATGTGATTGAAAGTTTGATTAATCTAGAATCACAAGAGTAAAATTTAAATGTTTTGGAATGATGACATTCATAAAAATCAAAGAATTCCTAGTTTAGTTTTTAGCATCAATATATTACGACCTTCCTCAACTACAATTGATAAACACGTGACCATTTTTGAAAAGTAAGCTAAAGTCTTTGAAAAATGCTTTATATCGTCAACATTATTCATCTTGATTATACTTCAAATTTAATTGTTTCTTGTGATTTATTACAATCGTTGCTATTAGCATTTTGTTACGTTAATAAGTCGTACTTGATTGGATATGTAATGATTTTTTGAATGTTATAAATCATTTTTAATACTCAAAATATGTTATCACTGGTAATAAATTCATTTTACGAATGCACACACAGTGTAATCCATCTTTTGATCTCATTGCATTAAAGTGCCAGCTTACAATTCTATTTTAATGTTTGCAGTTGGAGGATCAATACAGGCTTTGTGAATCGGCGTTTGTGTCGACAGATTCATAATTTAGATACTATTATTGTTGACTAAAGATGAAAACTATATCCTTTTAAATAATATATGTGAATCTCTTGCTTTAATTTCCAACATATAAAACTGAACTTGTGAATAGCGATTGGAAAACGAATAAGTTTAGCGATGGTCAGTATCTAATTAAAAAGAGAAAAACAAACATTACGTAACTTGTGCGCTTTCTTATGGATATAGGTAATATATTTAACATTAGAGATATACAATATATTAAGCCCATCGCAAGTTACTAAATCGCGGGGAATTTAACCCATGACTGACAATAAGACGCCAATGAAAATTCTGAGACCATAACCTGTTAATATTTTTCATGGCAAGATTGACTCACTATTAATCACTTATGAAAAGCAGAATTTTTTCAAAACGTTTAGTTGAATGTTAGAAAGCTTATAGTGATCGTAAATTTCCCACTTAAAGGACATACATGATAACATATTGGAGAATATCATATTTGAAAATCGATTCTGTTGTAATGGAAATATTTTCATAAAGAGTAAATTTATCATTAATAGGATTAACATCTCATTAGAAAAAAACAGTGAAGTATATGAATTTTGTTATTTTTTATTTATTGGTTTCTTAAAAAAATAACATGTATTTCCTTGAGTATCCTAAACAATCAGTTTTTTCATTATCTTTGCAAGTAATTATAGATATATGTCTAACATTATTACTTCAATTATGTCAGACACTCTATTTGAGAGATCAAGTTAAATTGGTGAGGGGATACATTTTCAACAAGTAAATCCTGTGTTTTTATAAAACACCATTGATGTAAGGAACAAAACATAATTGAAAGGCAAAAAACAAAGAGAAAGAAATTAATTAAAATAAAACGATAATAAAATAAGAACGTAAATGAATCAAACAGCAGGATTAGCAATGAACTTTACAAAATTATATAAATTGCCTTCTAGTTCTTACATCGAAGGAAAAAGCATGTATTTTTCGTATATTATAATTAACTAAGTCGATTTAATTGTATAATTTCTATTTATTATCGTAATCAATCACGTTGCCTCCTCTTCAAATTTCTCGTCATCATTAGTTTCATCATTTTAATTATCTCATTCACCCTCTTCCAAACTTATGATTATTTTACTATAAATAATTTGAATAAATAATTGTTTCTGACGCAGCATATATAAAATAAAATCTATCAACGATGTCCAGGAGTTCTGTTAATTGAAAAAGTTGTTTGTTCCGTGGAAAATGTATTCATGCGTTCTTTTAATCTCTGCCACAATGTATACATCGTTTTATATCCATGTACGTGGTAAAAAACAAGCGTTCGTGTGGTGTCCTTGAAAAACCGATCCAATACCTTTCCAGAGTCAAGTACATAGGCCGAATTAAAACGGACATGTTTAATACCTAATGCTTTTACAAGCACACCAGTTACATAAACATCATCGATCCAAAAAAACGGTATTGTTAATGATTTTTTGAATAATCGGACGGCCATGTCAGGGCTCATAACATAAGCAGATCCCGAACAATACGATGGATACGTGTCCTTTGGAAATTCTTTACGTGAAACAAACCACTTACTCCGTCTGTCTCTGATCACTCTCATTCCTGTCCATACATTACACATTATAAAATCTTCCTGGCCAAAATTGTGCTGATGAAGATCGGTCAACTGTTTTGCCAGCAGAAAAATGTTGACTAATATATCATCATCTGTTTTTAGTATATATGTAATATTGTGGCAATATGTTGCGATCCAGCGCAACGCAGCCATTGCTTTAAAGTTTAAGTTCCGATACGAGTCGCGGAAAACACTCTGCATTATGTCATTGTAACGGTCAGATTCTAATTTGACCATATCCATAACACGAGGGCTGTCGACGACACCCATCACAAATACTAACCTGA
The DNA here is from genome assembly GCF_046866305.1 of Octopus bimaculoides. NCBI lineage: Eukaryota > Metazoa > Mollusca > Cephalopoda > Octopoda > Octopodidae > Octopus > Octopus bimaculoides. The sequence goes on from NC_142928.1 coordinate 12,785,625, forward strand.
TTTTAAAATTGCCCAACAGTTTTTTGTCACCCCATGTTTGTCGTATTGCCATTCGTCGCTTAAAGTTATTTGGTGCAGTGTGAATATAAACAATCACAAAATTATCAGAGGCACACAACAAAGAAGGATTAATGATTTGACTGGCGTTATAAGGCAGTCCTATTTCTGGCGGCACCAATAATGAAGAGTTGTTCCAAAGTGAATTTTGTAATTTTAAAATTTCATCTTGTTTTGAGTGTAAATCATTTTCTAACGAATTTTTACTGTTAATATTTTTATTGATGTTGTTATTGTGATCAATGTTATTGTTCTTTCTTTTTTCCCCTTGAACCTCCTGCCGATCCCGCGCCGGTGACGATGACAGCTGTATTAGTTTCATATCTTGTTTTTTTCTAGAAGCTAGTTCACGAAGAATGAAAAACGAACAGAGCGACAAGAATGCGAGACCCATGTAGAATATGCGGAAAACTTTGGGTAGGCGCGGGAACATTGGGGCCGGCGATCTCTTATGCCGGCTGCGTTTTACATGTCTTACACCTCTCTCCGCTCGTCGATGGCCATCGTCATGTGAGGGAACGACAGGAGAAGGAGAATTCTTCTTGTTTGGAACTGGAATGATTGCAGAACTAGCTGCCTGGTCGCTGATCACGACATCTGCAGCCTGCTTGAACGATTCGCTTCAACCGCCAGGTAGCTCTGAAAGAAGAAAATAAAAAAGTAATCATTAGTGAAATCTAAAGAATCAAATTAGGAGTGCACATATATACATTGAGACAGAAATACAGAAAGCAAGTGGAGTAAAACGAAAAGAAAGGGATAGGTACGAAGAAAGAAAAAGCGAGTAATTTGTATACGTAAAAAATATAATGCATATGCTGTATAAATTATGACATAAAAATATAAATTATACATGGAATGGATGTAGATATACGCGATGTAGATACACGCAATGTAGATATCTTAGAGTTTTTTCATTGAAAATCGGACAAATAAATACATAAATGAATACAGTAAAGAGAGGAAGAAATACAGAAAGGAAGAGAGTATTACAGATTGGGGAAAAGGGCAGTTAGGTAGAGAGGTGTGTAAAGATAAAATAAATGAGATTCAATTATCAACAAGACATTAATGTTTGAGACGAAAATGAATGAATGCATGGCGTCATGAGTCCACATGTAATTGTACAAAGGTCATTTATATAACGACGCAGATTTTTCAGGTTACAAAAGATAAATTCACCAGACGAAGGATCACTGTAGATATATTAGGAAGCACGTGGGCTCGCCCACACACACACACACGCGCGAGCACGCACACACACATGCACAGATATATGTACGTGTGTGTGCGTGCGTGTGTGTGTGTGTGTGTGTGTGTGTGTGTGTGTGTGTGTGTTGAAAATAAAACAGATATGTGTGTATTAAAACACTATGTAAGATATAGCAAAAAGACATGATGTTAAATAGAAATTAGGCATAGAGGTATGAATACAGAATCTTTATTTGTATTGAATTTAAGGCTTATAACATTCCATCGTAAACTATTGCTTACGAAATTAAATTTGGTTTTTATTTTTTTCAGTAAAACCTTGATAGTTGGATTCTTCGATATAACTACTTACTTAATGTTTTGTAGATGTGTACAAACACTTTTTTTGTATGGGCATTAATAGAAAGAAATAGTAGGACTAGAATGAGAGATTCTCTTTACTCGATTCAGTTCTATATTTTGTTCATAAAACTTTCATGTGTGTTTACGTTATTATTTAGGGGTTGTTGTAACACCATATCCAGTTGATAGATTGTATCGAATAGAATCAATTCTTTAGTGTTGTTATTTTTATTTTGTCAACGCTAAGGGTATTTCCTCCACGTTAATTTCTAAATGTAATCACCTGTCTTTTCTGAGTTTATTTGAGCCTTTCAAACGATATCAGCAAAGGATGCATAAGACTGTTTGCACATCCAAGATCTCACCGCCCGTCTATGAATATATGATGGACTTAAAGAAAAGATTCATTCATTTAAGTTTTCAAAAGTAACTTTTTGCGTTTACACTTCGCCCAGTCATCAATATCTGCAAGCCTAGTGAGACATCAACAGATGATCGTCACATGCTTCATTTCAACAGCTTTATTTGATCTTTATGCCGACGACACAAAAATAGTACAGGCAGTCAAGGTACCTTCTGATGTTAATCTTCTACAGAAACACCTAGGTGCCATATATAAATTGGCTGAGGAACACAATATGCAATTTAATGCAGGCAAATTCCAAGCCCTCCACTACCAGCTAATTGGCGCTCCGAAGTCACAACAACGATACATTGTACCAAAAAGAGCGGCAATCCGAGAATCACACACGGTGCGTGATCTCGGGATTCATATGAGCAACGATGCCTCGTTTCACATGCATTACGGTGTGAACGGAGAGAAACCACAAAAGCAGACACAATGAGCAATATCGTTTCTAATTACATGCACTAATTCTATATGCAATTCCAGAGTTTTTCAAACTATAATGATTATTTGCAAATATGCAAGTAGCCGTCAGGCTCCTTTTAATCCGCTTCCTTATAGAAACAGCAGAATGAGGTATCTAACATAGTTTTCTGTTCAAGCATAAATAAAATTTTATATTCGTTTTTATATATCGTTCTAAAAATCCCATCATTTCAAACGCAAGGGGCCCTTGAAATACACTTTTGTCTCCATATGTCACTAGCTTCTTAAATAGCAAACACTAATTTTAGAATTATTCGAATACGAATATCAAAGCTAAAACTGCTTTTAAACTTTCAAATTCGATTTCGCCAAATGTGAAAATGTCCATAAATAACATTGAAACTTATTTAAGATATATATTTAAGATGTATTAAGATAAATATAGAGATATATGAAAGACGGCAAAATGCTTATACGAAACTCAACTAACACTATACACGTGAATAATTACATGCTTGCCTACACACACTTATTATCTTCCAAACTACTAATATACTTGCTGTTGTTGGCACTCCGTTCAGATAAAAGAACAGGGAACGTTTCCTCCTAAGTGGCAGCAAGACACAGACACATAGACATACAGAAACAGATACACACACATACACACATACACACACACGCACAATTGTAGGTTTGCACATGGATGCAAGTATACTAGTGGAGGCGCAATGGCTTAGTGGTTAGGGCAGCGGACTCGCGGTCATAGGATTGCGGTTTCGATTCCCAGACCGGGCTTTGTGAGTGTTTATTGAGCGAAAACACCTAAAGCTTCACGAGGCTCCCGCAGGGGATGGGGGTTAACCATGCTGTACTCTTCCACCACAACTTTCTCTCACCCTTGCTTCCTGTTTCTGTTGTGCCTGTAATTCAAAGGGTGAGCCTTGTCACTCTGTGTCACGCTGAATATCTCCGAGAACTACGTTAAGGGTACACGTGTCTGTGCAGTGCTCAGCCACTTGAACGTTAATTTCACGAGCAGGCTGTTCCATTGATCGGATCAACTGGAACCCTCGAAGTCGTAAGCGACGGAGTGCCAACAACAGCAAGTATATTAGTAGTTTGGAAGATAATAAGTGTGTGTAGGCAAGCAGAAAACTTCTTAGATGTATTTACGTTAATTTTTTTAAGAGCCATCGTATTTGACACAAACACGTATATTGAGGGAAAGCTATATATCTTTTTATCATTTACTTGCTTCACTCATTCAACTGCTGCCATGCTGGAGCACTGCCTTGAAGAATACTAGCCGAGACGATTCTGCCAATAATTATTATCTTTTAAATCCTGGGACTTATTCTATCTTCCCCTTTTAATGAATCGTTACGTTAAGAGGATGTAAACAGAACGCCGTTTGCTGAACAGTGGAGAGACCAAACATAGACAAAGAGACACACAGGCAGCCGCACGCATGCTTACACGCACTTACACACACACACATACGCACACACACACATAACTACACACACACAAACACATATAAACTAAGCGATGAAATAAAAGATAGATGTATTTGGCATTGTGTGCGACACTGCAGAATTCTTGAAGTAGATCCAACGGAAATATACCCCAACTGAAGACAACACCAGTTGACCCAAACAGTACTAGCGCTCTCCTCAACGCAACATCGCACTAAATGACATATACCCATTAGTCCAAAAAATTACACACACACACACACACACACACGTTAATTTTCGCTTAAGTATAGAGATACTAAGGATTTTAATTAAAGAATCAATATACATATGTTGTCAAGTACAGAGCAGTACGAAAAGTTTATATAAATGACTATGGAATGAGAAATTTTGTAATGAAGTCCATTAGCTTACTGGACTGTGCTAGACACTTGCCCAACCTGCCGCATTCTTTTCTGAACCCCTATCAACTGAAGGTGTTGCCCCTTAATTTACACACATGATTACAATATTCTGCATGCATTAATAAATTCTAAATAATAGCATAATAAATGAACAGAGCTCAGCTTAAAAAAGACTATATAAAAGAAGGGAAATTGAAATCAAGTATACCACAGTCGAAAAGTCGAGGTTTTCAATAATATTCTTGTTACAGAATAACGAACATGTACTCTATTAAATGTATTGAGTAATCCGGTTCAATGTTGTCTCACACAGGTAAGGTGTTTATTTCTAAGCATGTGTTTATATGTACCAACTACTTTTGTCGTTTTCCGTTATGTCATCTCCATTCGTGCTACCGGTCTGTCTATTTTTGATTCTGTGTGCTACTGGTCTGTACATTCTCTCATTCATTCCAAACAGCATTTTGCTGATGACGCCACAAAGACGAATAATCTTATAGTTAAACGCGAGAATTTGTCATGATGCTTCGACAATTGCTGACGAGAGAAGAGCATACACACACACACACGCGCACACACACACACACACACACACACACACACACACACGCACACACACACACACACACAAACACACACATAGACATTTGATATTTCGGGATGGTCATTTGTTTCCTGCCAAATAAACACACGCACGCACAATATATTCGTGCTTAACTGGTTTATTATTATTATTCATATTTTATGTTATATCCATTTTGACCGAGCTTCAACAGGTGACACGAATAGAACAATAGCATAAACACCACACTGTGCAACACGAACACTAAACACAGAAGGGAAATATATATATATATATATATATATATATATATATATATATAAAGCGGTGAATGTTTAGTAAGTGCAAGAGTTCCCTTTGGACTCAGTTCTCAGTGCTCCCTCTTCATCATTGTCCACCATGACATAACAAAGAGTTACACTTGGAAACTGCTATAAGCAGATGACATCATCCTTACAGGGGAATATATAGCAAAATCATAAAGCGATACTGTAAGAATGCTAGTGAATCAAGAATCAAACAGCCTTAAAGTTAACTTAGCAAGACCTATTTCTATTAAACAGAAAAAAAACTGATAGTATTCCGGCCCTTAATTAAATAGCCTGTGGAAGAATTAGAAAGAACATTACTGAAAGTTTAATAAGGTTTAAGTAGTGCAAAAATGGACACACAAGAGGTGCTGTGGAATCATAAAAAGTTAACGGAAATGTAATGTCACCATTTCGAAGATGTACTGAAGCAATAAACACTAAGGAAACGCGGGGAATAGATTTCCTCAAATGCCTTGGAGGTTTTCTTGAAATGCCTTAGACGTAGTAGACAGGTTACGTGTGTGGCCTACTTAGTAGTGAAAGCGGATGTTCTGAAAGTATAGTTGCTTGAATAAGAATTGAATGAAGAAATTTCAGAGAGCTTTTAGCATTTTCGGCTACAAGTGTTCTCTCAGAGCGAAAGTCAGATTCTATAATATTCTTGCGTGCTGAAAGAGCAATGCTAAACTGTAGTGAGACGTGTGCTGCGCATCTAAAGCACATGATGAGTCTAAAGAGGTATTGTCCAAGTAAGATCCGCTGGGTGTGCAATATCAGTGTATATGTACGATAGAGTGCCAAGATATTGGAAGAAAAAATGCGCATAACAGGAATTAGATGCAGTGTGCAAGAGAAGACGGCGTTATTTGGTCTGGTGATATAGATAAGGACAACCGGATCAAACATCGTTGGTCGCTTAACGGGAATGAACCTTCTGAAAGGTCAAGGCTCAGAAAGAGATGGGGTGAAGTAGTGAAGGTAGATCTGAAACGGACAAGTGTTACAGAAGCGATGATAAAGATCCGAGGTGATTAGCAATTCACTGCTCGCGAGAAACCCATCTATCAACAAATATGATGCCCTAAACGCATTACCCCTTATTTTCATCCTCCTGTCTCTTGCTACATTATTTTAAACGTACTACTCATTTCCGTGCCTTCAAATAGCTCTCTTCTCTATCATACCCCACCTTACTGCCTCAAAATTCATACGACCTGACAGTTACCTGGTGTGTTATACTTGAGTGAATCGATAACTTCTGTTACACTATTCCATAATACATAAATTTATATATTCTCTCTCTCTCTCTCTCTCGTTCTTTCTCCCTCCCTCTCACTCATACGTTTGGTGCACTTGCTCGTCCTATTTTTGGTTATTACGTATCATTGTCTCACGGAGTAACAATCACAATAATTTAATAAATGCATGTAGACAAAATATTTTGTTGCTTGTTTAGTTCGTATATATCTATAGAAGTACACTGTCAAAATCCATACAGCTGTGTCGATATGTTGTACTGACCAGATGACGCTAAATAAACAACCATTGACTGCAATTGACATATTCTGACGAGCAAATCATTAAATCAATATTGCTATAGAAACTCCCCGCAAGAAAATTAAAAAGACTATATTTCAAATTGATTGATGGGAGATTCTTTTCTTTATCTGTTATTTATACTATTCATCTTCAGATTGCTTTGGTACATATTTTTTTTTTTATCACGTATTTTCCAAAATTTCTTTTTCGTCAAATTTTTATTTATGCAAATTTTCATACATTGCATCGTCCTCAAGTTTAAAAGTACAAAATATTTCAAAATATTAATGGAAGTAAAGGACATGAACAGTCTACATAAATAAATGAAACGATCATATAACAAATTCGTATTGTTTGTACTTAAACGATTGCCAAACAATCAACGGTGAAAACATTTTCGAATCTTCATTTCCATATTGCGGTACGTGCACAAATTAGCTTTTGCATGGTTGTCAGTGTCCCATGCAGGGAAAAGGTAAGAATTTTTGCAATGGAAAATAAAATTAGCACCACAAAACTGGGAATGAATCGATGAAAATGATTACCTTAGATAAAATAATAATAATAATAATATCTCTCCAGAAAATATTCTTTTCTATTCTAGGCACAAGGCCCGAAATTCTGGGGGGAAGGGACCAGTCGATTACATCGACTCCGGTACGCAACTAGTACTTAATTTATCGACCCCGAAAGGATAAAAGGCAAAGTCGACCTCGGCGGAATTTGAACTCAAAGCGTAAAGACAGACGAGATACACTAAGCATTTCGCCCGGCATGCCAAGGTTTTTACCAGCTCGCCGTCTTCTCCAAAAATGATGAAAGATCATGGTTAGCGAAAGAAGTGTTCACGACTGAATTTCGCAAGGAGTGCAATTGGAAAGGCAAATGTAAGAACGGAGTTCAAGTAGATGATATGTTGTAGATAATGGTTGTAGCGTAGAAGACATATGTTAGCCATGTTAGACTGTTTAACTACACTTAAACATATGTTCTCTTCAGTACAACATTACAGCAATTTAATGTCAGTGACCAGGTCATAGTTTCGAGTGACGAAGGATTTAACAACATATTAACAGTATCTTTTTGTGTTTCTGAATGACTAACATGTGCCTTCCATGGGGCAATCTTTATACTTTCAGTATACTATCTCCGATCAAGCCCTTGCCTGTCAAGTATACCCTCACAATTTTATACATTTAGATGGAATATCTGTATATATATATATATGTCTGTGTGTGTGTGTGTGTGTGTGTGTGTGTGTGTGTGTGTGTGTGTGTGTGTGTGTGTTTGTGTGTGTGTGTGTGCTTGTGTCTGTGTCTGTACGTGTGTGTGTCCTTGTGTGTGTATGGGTGAATAAAGTGTATCTGTACATACATACATACATACATACATACATACATACATACATACAGATACACAGCAGACAGACAGACGTCTTCCTAATTTCTAGTTACATTACTAATGTGCGTATAAAGAAAAAGAGGAGCAGATAGAGATTTAAAACTTCATGCTAATCGTGATATCTAAAGGTTTTATTGACATTTGTAAACAATGTCATATCATTATTTCTATCTTGTGTTATGTGATTAAATTTAGATCCAACATTCGATAAAACTTTTTAGAATCTTGCAAACGAGCCTTTTCAAAATCACGCCAACATCTTCAGAGAGTCCTTGCATGTAGTAAGCTCCCAGGCAAATTGAAGAAGGGAATGATATGCACTATTCGTAAAAGGATAGAATAGAGCTAAAAATTATAAGCCAATCATTCTTAACTCACACATAAGCAAAATCATGGAACGATAAGTCTGAAGGAAACTAATTGCATTCCTTGAAGACAATGACTTTTGCTGACACCCACCAAGGATTTCGACCCGGTAGAATTTGCCTGATACAGGTCTTACAATACTACTATTTGATGTTAAAGCAGCTGCTCAGAAACTCAAATGTGGGCGTGATATGTCTCTATTTTGCATAAACCTGTGACTAAGTTGACCATCGTATGTTATGTCAAAAGCGGTGTAATCTCGACATAGTGGGAAAATTGGAGAATGACTACAAGTCTTTCGAAAAGTTAAAAATCAGGTAGTAATCGCCAACAGGTCTACCTCCATTGAAAGGCACATAATAAGTAGGGTCTCACAGAGCACTGTCTTGTGACCACTTCTAATTATAGTAGCCTATCATACATGCTATGAACTGCTCAGATAGTCACCCTTGACTGATATGTAGACGATACAAAAATCTCTCTGAAGATACAAAACCAAGATTTATTACGATCCAGCAACAGGAATTGGATGCAATACAGAGGTGGGCTGAGAACAATAACATGCAGTTTAATGATGGAAACTTCGAAGCCTTACCTCACCAGCAAAAGAAGCTGAATGAAATTCAGGCGGACGAACCGACCCAGGAGGGATTGCAAAATTATTCCTCAAGCTCTGCATTCACATAAATAATGATGCATCGTTTCAGGTGCATATCACTAAGTTGGCAATAAAATGTAGACGGCTGGCCGGACGGAGCCTTAGAAACTTCAGAACGAGGGAGCATGAAAACATAAATGACCTCTGGGATATCTTTGTGCTCAGCCGTTTAGACTACTTCTCTTAACCTTGGTCATCCGCAGTGTAAAATGAACGACAAAACTCGAAGACATCAGCAAAGCTACACAAAGAAAATTGTTTCAATGCGATATGGCAACTACTGAGAGAGACTAAAAATGCTAAGTCACTACACTAACTAGAGCGGAATCAGGAAATATATGCACTAATATACAGCTGAAAAATCCTACTAAACTTTAGTTTTGCAAGTTAACAGAAACCCTGCATAGGGTAAAAAATCCCAACATTACCACAGGTATACAAGATTAGGTTCTACAATATCTTGGGTAGTTTCAAAGTTCTACAGTTCTTCGATATCTTCCTCCAAATCCTGAGAGACATACATGACATGAATGTAAGTACCTTCAAAACAAAACTGGATCTCCTGTCAAGAGTTCCTGATAAACCTACCTCGTGGCAAGAAGCGCAGATGAGGGCAGCAGCATCAAACACCCGCCTTCACCAAAATACCACATATCAGAGAAGGTTTGAAGTTGTGAAAGCATAGTTAGCAGCGGTGCTACAACATGGACGCAGGTCTCGAGGTGAAACTGGTAAAGGGTACAGGAATCTATACTTTTCAAATATGCCAACTTCATGGCTGGAACGCAATTAATCTATCACAGATGTTTTAAAGTTAAAGTCGTCTCTGATTGAAACTTCAGAATGTGAACTGATTAAGAATTATATTACGCATCTCATGTTCTGCATTCCCACTGCTAATTGTTTGAAGAAGCAAGCTATGCTTCAGTAGTAGCTCAGACGCCCTTCATCTACGCACGCTTCCCTGCATTCTTTCCTGTAGGCAAAGTGTGTATCACTGTATGAATTCAAACAGTAATGCACTTACCATTTATGTAGTAGAACATTATCATAAATACCGCAATGGTAGTAGAGCCTTATCATAAATTCACTATATCATAAATTCACAATATCATAAATTCACAATATCATAAATACAGAACTAAGTAAATTCAACGGCAATCAACTGTAGGTATTGATATAGAGACCTTGTAACTGAATGCCGAATTCATCTACGTTAATATTCTGCTAAGACAGAGATTTTGCAAATAAAATAAACGTAACTTTTATAAGACTAGCGCTTACATTTCTACTCATATGAAGTTGAGGGAAGATAATTTATAGAAGCTATGCACATTAGTGACACAATATTTCTGTAAGAAATTTGGTCATCCAGTGGAATGATGGTATATAGTGTAACACAACAAATCGACGCCGAACAATAAATATTGATGATATAGATTTTTCCAGATAAGAAATATGACAATGGGAAGAATTATTAGAGTATTTTATATAGAACTTAAATATTTTAAGAATGCGCCTGCTAGAAATCTATGATTTGTAATAATTGCTTCTAATTCTTTTACTGGCCAGCAATTTTGCGCGTCGTTGGGTCATCGGTTACATCGAGCACATTACTCGAGTCGTTTTAGTTTATCAACCACGATAAATTAAAGACTGTCCCCTTGGTGGGAGTTCAAACCGAAACGTATAAGTCCTGAATGAATACCACGGAAACATTTAATTGAATATATTAACGATTCTTATACTTCGCTGCCATACGATGTCATTTCCAATAATGCACAGTTAACATATTTTGCTCATAATTTTATGCGCTCAGACATATAAACGCCCTCACATGCATGTACACATATATGTAAACAAAATAGTAAAGAAAGGTAAGATATGTTTAAAAGAAAAAAAAAACAAAAAAAACTCACACTTCCTACTAAACATATTCGATAGAATTATCAATAAAATTCAATTAAAATTTATATAACCGATATTTAACGACAACAATTTTCTATATTCTGAAATAAAATAACAAGAAATTAAACGGTATCACAGACAACTATATTTCACATATTTGCAGAATAAGAACATTCACATGCATGCACACTCAAACACACACACAAACACACACAGACACACACACACACACACACACACACACACACACACACACACACGCACACGCGTGCGCACACACACACACACACATGCATGTATATATATATTTACAAACACACACTCATATATATATTTACACACACACGCACACACACATATACATATATATATATGAATATAAATTTATAATATAAATTTCACTGCCAGTGGCCTAGCATGTATAAAAAGTCAATAGACGACATATTATTCAATATAAAATAGTGTACATTTAAATGTACACTATTTTTATATTGAATAATATGTCGTCTATGGAATTTTTATACATGCTAGGCCACTGGCAGTGAAATTTGTAAAGATTTGCTACCCTTTTTATATATATTCAAGTATTTGATATTAGCATTTCAAAGTTCATTTTGTGCCGACGGAAACTGCGCCTGCGTAGTGGATTTTGAAAAAAATTATAACGTAGAACGATGAGACACGTGCGATGTGTCTCATAATTATAAGTTAATCTTTGACGCCTGGTCACTGAAGAGAATTTCCTTAGTAAATTATTTTGTTTACTAAAAAAATTCGAAAGCTGTAGGTCGAACCGTCAAAACAAGGTAAACGTTTTTATTTTGTCATTCCCTTTGAAATTAATTAAATTTTGTGCTTTTCGGTCGTTTGACTGCCTTCTAGCGTGTAGAAATTACCTGTTATAGGTAATTTCTCTTGTGTTTAAATGTACACTATTATATACATATATATATATTTCTTTTTTGTAGGTCTTTTAAAACCTTCTAAGACAGGTTCATGGGCCAGGTTTCCCGGTTTCTATGGCGTATGCATTCCCCCCCCCCCAGCCGGACGGGACGCCAGTCCATCGCAGCGTTACTCAAGAAACAGGAAAAACGAGTGAGAGAAAGTTGGGGCGAAAAAGTATATGTATATATATATATACATATCGGTTTGTATAAAGTGCACGTCATAACAGGAGGGACACTGTGTGAATTAAAGACAAACAGATAGGGAATGAGAGAAAGGTGTTTTAGCGACCGTCTGAATCATATTTTAAATCGACTTATAAAATATCTAGTACGAATTTTACTTGATTATTTATTTATCTTCAAAATGCTCTTTTGGCTACAATTCATATAGCCTGATATCAGAATGTTAACAATTATATTAAGATATATTTGTATAACACCTATGTGTATGTCAGGAACAAACGTATACGTTAATGGAAATGAAAGCAGTGAAACAAAATTTATTTCACAATGCAAAATTACTCCTTAGTATGTCGTCCATCTCAATAGAGAAGATTTTCTGTATTTAAAATCATATTCTAATTGTTGTGAATTTAGATCATAAAGTATATTGATTGACTGGAAGTTATCCCTTCACTGAAGACCATCATATTTATTTACCTTTCAGAGACCTATTGAAGGAAGCAAACTAAATTGAAATAAATATATGGCTACGGAATCATATAAACTATAAACAATTAATCACTATCCCTCAGTGAGTATTTAAGTATAGTAAAAGTAAATACAAATATTTCCTATTCACACACACACACACACACACACACACACACACACACACACACACACACACACACATGTATACATATATATATATATAAACATAAATAATGCAAAATGGGACAAGAACGCAAAACATCCAGACAGTTAGATGATACAAGAAAGGGACAACAAAATATCCAGATAGACGATACAAAGAAAACAAGGACGTGTCATTCGGTTATATATATATATATATATATATATATATATATATATATATATATATATATATATATATGTGTGTGTGTGTGTGTGTGTGTGTATATACTGCATATTGAGGTGTAATTAAGCATTCTGGAATAAGTTTAGTATCAATGTTGTAATTTCCAATAATGTATACGTTTGTATCTCACATACACATCGGTGTTATTAAATGTTTACATTGCAATATCACGCTATGTGAACTGTAGCTAAAACAGCATTTTGAAAATATACATATACGTATGTAAAGCTAAAGTCCAAAGATAAAAGTGTATGCAGTTAGTAAGCTCTGAGCAATCTGTAGAAGTTATAAAAGCAACTTTCATAAACAGTGGTGGTTTATTGTCACAGAAGGTTGTAAATGTTTCACATATCGAAGTTCGATAAGATGTAAAACATGATTTTATAGATCACAGTTAGCAGCTGGGGTTGCTTTGTATGCGAATAAATATCCACATATAGGGTATGTATGGAATAAAATCTAGGCTACGTATTTTTCATAGGTAGCAGAACCTCGTTTCCAAGTAAATGCCTCGGCTGCCCATCTAAGCTTGAATCATCTGTAAGAGACTATCTTCGCACTTCCTTCCTTCCTTCCTTCCTTCCTTCCTTCTATGATCTACACTCATGCAAGAACTCTCATACGTTGTAAACTAACTTAATAGCAGTTGTTTGTCAGTACTTACCCAAATTCTAATGTACACGTAGCTATTCAACTGATCAATTGCTTTATAGCCAATCATCATCATATAGCTATAGCGTCCTATTTTTACTTGGAGTTCAAGATGGATTTTAGACACCAGGTAAAACTGTGCACAAAGTGTATATAAACGTATTACCTTACATCATCACACTTAACATTATTAATGACGGGAGACGTTAATGCATATCCTACTGCCAGTCCTGCTTAAATTATATCACATATCAGCGCACATAACTGGTGAAGTCTTTGTATCGCTTTAATAATAGATAGTTTTTGAGAGAAACTTCGTTAAACCAACCATTTTAATATATAATGCAGCTTTAATAGCAACTGCAAAGTATCTACCCAGCTATTGTGTGACTACAAGTCTTTAAATAGGGTTAAATTATTAGGCCGTACACTGACGCTGAAAAATCCACCCTCGTGTCTAAATATGAAATGAATGTTTAATGTATTGTACAGTAAATCGTAAATATTTTCGCTTAGTACTATTTTTGTTGTTTAAATTCTTATCATTGCAGGCAATCGATACTGACAGAAAATCAATAAGAGTTATTTCGAATTCAAAGATATATTTTGAAATAGCTTGAAAAGTAATAGAGATCACAAGCTTGGGTCATTAATGCTAAAATCTATGTTCACCGATCATTTGTCCGATACTGCAATATTTGCGCTACATTCTAAACATCATCTATTTCAGTCACAATATATAAACTGTAAGACATTTTTTCTACTTAAAAAAATAATGTATAACAAACGATAAAGACATTACAATGATTTATGATTTTGGTATATTGTTGTCTTTCTAATGTAATATTAAAAAGAAAATTCACTATATATATATATATATATATATATATATATATATATATATATATATATATATAGGAAAATGAAAAAAAGCCAGAATGCTGAACTGGAAGCATAATTTAATAAAGATTTTTTCTAACCGGTTTTCATTGCGATGAACCAAATTATCAAGAAGAAGGAGAATGAAAATGTTTTTTTACAAAGAAGTACAAAAAAGTACAAAATGAAGAAAATAATATATAAAAAAATAAATATACCCATACGTTATATTGTCTTTGAGCTTTTGTAGTTCAATAGTAGTTCATGTATAAATTGGTAGGAAAAATAAGGATGCATGAGATTTGAGAGTTTTGTTAGGTTTTAAAAAAGGGTTAAAAGTTTATGTTAAGCAGGAAATGTGGTGTCAAATCAGGAAGTGTATATACAAGTACGCACGTGCATATGCCAACAGAAATACAGTATGATCGATCGATGTTGTAGATAAAATAATGTCTAAGGAAAGAAATAAAATTAAGAAGTACGCAGCTGTTTTTGATTCAAATGACGTAAGAAAAGGGAAATATTGGAAAATTAATCTCCCATGAGCAGATGTCTGATGTCTATTGCATATGCTATTGAACAGATAGCACACACATGCACACATACATACACGCACGCTCACATAGGCAAACACACAAACATTCACCAACATTCACACACATTTGTATACATATAAATATATATATATATATATATATATATATATATATGTATATATATATGTATATATATATATATATATATATATATATATATATATATATATATATATATATATATATATATATATATATATATATATATATATATATATATATATATATACAGAAGGGATAGAAGTCATGGGGGAGTTGCAATGTACATCCGAGAAGATGTCACACCCCTACTACTACTATCACACTCAAACTCTGTATGTGATACTTTAATAGTACACATAAAACAAATTGATGTAGTTGTATGCTCAACATACCGTCCACCAAATACCGCAAAGCAGGAAGGTAAATTTGAGGACAGCCTCAGACGCATAGAAAAGGTCCTGACAAATCTGGACCAACACATCAATATACTTTTCCTAGGCGACTTTAACCTCCCAAATGTTAAATGGCCTGAAGGTCACATCCTCTCTGGGATGTCACTGCATGAACAAAGCCAGGCAAAATCATTGCTAGAACTATCCAACATGCTGTTCATGGAACAAGTGATACTCCAACCAACCAGGGGAAGCAATATTTTAGATCTCTGCTTCACAAACAATGTGAGCCTAATCCATAATGTGAAAATAACGCCCACGTCTCTCTCAGATCATAACATTATAGAATTAACTATGTATGGTCCTAGACAACCCACTGACACCCACCCCACCAGGAGGACTCAAGCAATATCCAACCTGAATTTCCACGGGGCGGACTGGAAGTCAATTCGCAGAGAGATTCGAAATCAAA
This sequence comes from Octopus bimaculoides, assembly GCF_046866305.1. Classification (NCBI taxonomy): domain Eukaryota; kingdom Metazoa; phylum Mollusca; class Cephalopoda; order Octopoda; family Octopodidae; genus Octopus; species Octopus bimaculoides. Next base: position 12,801,656 of record NC_142928.1, read on the forward strand.
ACTGGCATGACAGCCTTTCTATACAAGACAATGACCTCAAACTAAGTCATTTTATGTCAACCATACAAGACATATGCACCAAATACGTGCCATATAGAAAGACCAGCAAACATGCCAATAGAATTCCTAGAGACAGGAAAATCCTTATGAGACACAGAACAAAGGTCTCAAACCAGTTAAATAGAGAACTGGAGGATAGGAAAA